>NC_092230.1:24654801-24852301 GCF_036320965.1 Panulirus ornatus | reverse complement strand
TACTGCTGTTGTTGGTGTTTGTAACGCTGCAACTACTGTTCCTACTGCTGTTGTTGGTGTTTGTAACGCTGCAACTACTGTTCCTACTGCTGTTGTTGGTGTTTGTAACGCTGCAACTACTGTTCCTACTGCTGTTGTTGGTGTTTGTAACGCTGCTGCTACTGTTCCTACTGCTGTTGTTGGTGTTTGTAACGCTGCTGCTACTGCTCCTACTGCTGTTGTTGGTGTTTGTAACGCTGCTGCTACTGTTCCTACTGCTGTTGTTGGTGTTTGTAACGCTGCTGCTACTGTTCCTACTGCTGTTGTTGGTGTTTGTAACGCTGCTGCTACTGTTCCTACTGCTGTTGTTGGTGTTTGTAACGCTGCAACTACTGTTCCTACTGCTGTTGTTGGTGTTTGTAACGCTGCAACTACTGTTCCTACTGCTGTTGTTGGTGTTTCTGTAACTTAATTCCTACGCGCTCCTCTTACTGCTACTGATGGTGTTGCTGCTACTGTTGCTGCTGCGCTCCTGCAGCAAGTACTTCTCTTTCTGCTAATGATCTTGAGGTTGCTGCAGTATCTGCTACTGTTACCTGTACGGTCGTTATGTGTGGTGCTTCTGTTATTGACACTATCATTACTGTGTGAGCATCGTTTGTATCTTCGTTGTCGACGGTTCCCGCTGTACAGTTCTTCCTAATGCTCGTTATCCTATGGCTGTTGCTGTTTCTGCTACACATGCAGGTGTTGTTGTTGATGTCTCCGAGGCTACTGTTGGCTGTCGCTGGTAGCGATGTTGATGCTGCTACTCCCGACTGTTGCTGTAACCGTTACTAATGCTGCTCCCGTTGACTGTTGCTGTTACCGACTCTGATGCTGCTACCGTTGACTGTTGCTGTTACCGTCACTAATACTGCTACCGTTGACTGTTGCTGTTACCGACTCAGATGCTGCTCCCGTTGACTGTTGCTGTTACCGTCACTGATACTGCTCCCGTTGACTGTTTCTGTTACCGTAATGGACGTAAGGGAAGAAACCAACCCAGTGCTCCTCGCTGAGGAAGGAGCCATCATATCTATGGCTACAACGTTACCAGTGATGGAGAAGAATGTACCGACACCAGCCAGTGTGGAGCCTCGGGCTGGGGCAACACACACATGGTAATGGTTCCTCCTGCTTACCACCGTTGCAAGTGCATCACTGGGTAAGACAGGAAGTTATGTAAACAACCAGTTCACCGGGCTTAAAACACACGAGAGGCAGGCAGCTAGCTCTCCTGTTCACGAGGCTTGCTGGTGTGTGTGTGTGTGTGTGTGGGGGGGGGGGGGGGGGTTATTTATCAACTGTTTAAAGTTTGTTTAGTAGGGTGTGCTTTAAAATCGTGTGTACGATATGCGTGTGTGTGTGTGTGTGTGTGTGTGTGTGTGTGTGTGTGTGTGTGTGTGTGTGTGTGTGTGTGTGTGTGTGCAAATATATATATATATATATATATATATATATATATATATATATATATATATATATATATATATATAGGAAAAGACAACAAAGGCCACATTCGTTCACACTCAGTTTCTAGCTCTCATGATGTATAATGCACCGAAACAACAGCTCCCTTTCCATATCCAGGCCCCACAAAATTTTCCATGGTTTACCCCAGACGCTTCACATGCCCTGGTTCAATCCACTGACAGCACGTCGACCTCGGTATACTACATCGTTCTAATTCACTCTATTTCCTGCACGCGTTTCATCCTCCTGTATGTTCAGGTCCCGATCGCTCAAAATCTTTTTCACTCCATCCTTCCACCTCCAAACTGGTCTCCCATTTCTCCTCGTTCCCTCTGCCTCTGACACACATATCCTTTTTGTCAATCTTTCCTCACTCATTCTCTCCAAGTGTACAAACAATTTCATTACACCCTCTTCTGCTCTCTCAACCACACTCTTTTTATCACCGCAAATTTCTCTTACCCTTTCGTTACTCGATCAAACCACATATTGTCCTCAAACATTTCATATCCAACACATCCACCCTCCTACGCACAACCCTATCTATAGCTCATGCCTCGCAACCATATAACATTGTTGGAACCACTTTTACTTTAAACATACCCATTTTTACTCTCCAAGATAACGTTCTCGCCTTATACACATTCTTCAAAGCTCCCAGATCATTCACTCCCTCCCCCACCCTGTGACTCACTTCCGCTTCCATGGTGGTTCCATCCGCTGCTAAGTCCACCTCCAGATATGTAAAACACTTTACTTCCTCCAGTTTTTCTCCATTCAAACTTACCTCCCAATTAACTTGTCCATCAACCTTACTGAACCTAATAATCTTGCTCTTATTCACATTTACTCTAAACTTTCTTCTTTCACACACTCTACCAAACTCAGTCACCAACTTCTGCAGTTTCTCACCCAAATCAGCCACCAGCGCTGAATCATCAACGAACAACAACTGACTCACTTCCCAAGCCCTCTCATCCACAACATACTGCATACTTGCCCCTCTCTCCAAAACTCTTGCATTCACCTTCCTAACTTCCCCATCTATAAACAAATTAAACAACCATGGAGACATCACGCACTCCTGCCGCAACCCGACATTCACTGGAAACCAATCATTTTCCTCTCTTACTCGTACACATGCCTTACATCCTTGGTAAAAACTTTTCACTGCTTCCAGCAACTTACCTGCCACACCATATACTCTTAAAACCTGTATCCACCTTATCATGTGCCTTCTCCAGATCCATAAATGCTACATACAAATCCATCTGTTTTTCTAAGTATTTCTCACATACATTCTTCAAAGCAAACACCTGATCCACACATCCTCCACCACTTCTGAAACCACACTGCTCTTTCCCAATCAAGATGCTCAGTACATGACTTTACCCTCTCAATCATTACCCTCTCATACAATTTCCCTGGAATACTCAACAAACTTATACCTCTGTAATTTGAACACTCACCTTTATCCCCTTTGCCTTTGTACAAAGGCACTATGCATGCATTCCGCCAATTCTCAGGCACTTCACCTTGATCCACACATACAGTAAATATCCTTACCAACCAATCAACAACACAGTCATCCCCTTTTTTAATAAATTCCACTGCAATACCATACAAACCCACCGCCTTGCCGGCCTTCATCTTCCGCAAAGCTTTCACTACCTCTTCTCTACTTACCAAACCATTCTCCCTGACCCTCTCACCTCGCACACCATCCCGACCAAAACACCCTATATCTGACACTCTATCATAAAACACATTCAACAAACCTTCAAAGTACTCACTCCATCTCCTTCTCACTTCATCACTACTTGTCATTACCTCCCCATTTGCCTCCTTCATCGATGTTCCCATTTGTTCTTTTGTCTTACCCAGTTTATTCATCTCCTTCCAAAACATCTTATTCTCCCTTAAATCTAACGATACTCTCTTACCCTAACTCTCACTTGCCCTCTTTTTCACCTCCTACCGCTTTCGTTTATATATCTCCCAGTCATTTGCACTACTTCCCTGCAAAAATCGTCAAAACGCCTCTCTCTTCTCTTTCACTAAAAATCTTACTTCTTCATCCCACCACTCACTACCCTTTCTGTTCTACCCACCTCCCACGGTTCTCATGCTACATGCGTATTTTGCGCAAGCCATCACTGCTTTCCTAAATACATCCCATTCCTCCTCCACACCCTTTACGTCATTTGCTCTCATCTTTTGCCATTCTGCAATCAATCTCTCCTGGTACTTCCTCACACAAGTCTCCTTTCCAAGATCACTTACTCTCACCACTCTCTTCTCCTAACATTCTCTTTCGTTTCTGAAAACCTCTACAAATCTTCACCTTCGCCTACACAAGATAGTGATCAGACATCCTCCAATTGCCCCTCTCAGCATATTAACATCCAAAAGTCTCTCTTTCACACGCCTGTCAATTTAAAACGTAATCCAATAACGCCCTCTGTCCATCTCTCCTACTTACATAAGTATACTTATGTATATCTCTCTTCTTAAACCAGGTATTCCCAATCACCAGTCCTTTTACAGCCCACAAATCCACAAGTTCTTAACTATTTCCATTTACAACATTCAACACCCCATTTACACCAATTTTACCCTCAACTGCCACATTACTCACCTTTGCATTCAAATCATCTATCACTATAACCCGGTCTCGTGCATCAAAGCTGCTAACACACTCACTCAGCTGCTCCCAAAACACTTGCCTCTCATGATCTTTCTTCTCATGACCAGGTGCAAAGGCACCAATAATCATCCATTTCTCTCCATCCACTTTCAGTTTTACCCATATTAATCTAGAGTTTACCTCCTTACACTCTATCACATATTCCCACAACTGTTTCAGGAGGAGCGATACTCCTTCCTTTGCTCTTGTCCTCTCGCCAACACCTGACTTTACTCCCAAGAGTATTCCCAAACCACTCCTCCCCTTTACCCTTGAGCCTTTTTTTCACTCAAGAGCCAAAACATCCAGGTTCCTTTTCCTCAAACACACTACCTATCTCTACTTTTTTCTCATCTTAGCTACATCAACGCAGATTTAGACAACCCAATCTGAACCTTCGAGGAGGATGAGCACTCCCCGCATGACTCCTTCTGTTTCCCCTTTTAGCGATTTAAGTACAAGGAGGTTGTGGGAGAGTTCCAGCCCACCATTCCCGACCCCTTTAGTCGCCTACGGCACGCGGGGAATACGTGGGAAGTATTCTTTCTCCCCTATCCCTGGGGATAGAATATATACACCATTTGTTAAAGACCAGTGCGTATTTCAGTACTAACTGGCTTTCTGTTGTTATTATAGTTCTTTCTCACCACATGTTTCGCTTCAATAGATAAAGTGGGAATCAAATGTCCTTTATTCAATTTCACTTTATTCTTGAAACACAGGAGACGTCCCGGCCACACGAACACCAAGATGACCAGCCCATCTGGCCAAAAATGATACAACACAAAATAAAGAACAAAACAGGAATGAATCCAACCTTGAAAAGTTACAAAAATTTCAACTACATGTGATTCACAGTGGTGTTATGTTCTTTATATGATGTTGTATAATCATGATCAGTCTCGCTGATGAATACCGCGACAATGAATGTAGCACATTCAACTGACACTGATGTAGTAAACCGTTTTGTGAGAAAGATTGGAAAAAAAAGAACATAAAGTTTGCAAGTGTTAAATATGTATTAAAGAATATTATTATTTTTTTTTATTATACTTTGTCGCTGTCTCCCGCGTTTGCGAGGTAGCGCAAGGAAACAGACGAAAGAAATGGCCCAACCCACCCCCATACACATGTATATACATACGTCCACACACGCAAATATACATACCTACACAGCTTTCCATGGTTTACCCCAGACGCTTCACATGCCTTGATTCAATCCACTGACAGCACGTCAACCCCGGTATACCACATCGCTCCAATTCACTCTATTCCTTGCCCTCCTTTCACCCTCCTGCATGTTCAGGCCCCGATCACACAAAATCTTTTTCACTCCATCTTTCCACCTCCAATTTGGTCTCCCTCTTCTCCTCGTTCCCTCCACCTCCGACACATATATCCTCTTGGTCAATCTTTCCTCACTCATTCTCTCCATGTGACCAAACCATTTCAAAACACCCTCTTCTGCTCTCTCAACCACGCTCTTTTTATTTCCACACATCTCTCTTACCCTTACGTTACTTACTCGATCAAACCACCTCACACCACACATTGTCCTCAAACATCTCATTTCCAGCACATCCATCCTCCTGCGCACAACTCTATCCACAGTCCACGCCTCGCAACCATACAACATTGTTGGAACCACTATTCCTTCAAACATACCCATTTTTGCTTTCCGAGATAATGTTCTCGACTTCCACACATTCTTCAAGGCTCCCAGAATTTTCGCCCCTCCTCCACCCTATGATCCACTTCCGCTTCCATGTTTCCATCCGCTGCCAGATCCACTCCCAGATATCTAAAACACTTCACTTCCTCCAGTTTTTCTCCATTCAAACTCACCTCCCAATTGACTTGACCCTCAACCCTACTGTACCTAATAACATTGCTCTTATTCACATTTACTCTTAACTTTCTTCTTTCACACACTTTACCAAACTCAGTCACCAGCTTCTGCAGTTTCTCACATGAATCAGCCACCAGCGCTGTATCATCAGCGAACAACAACTGACTCACTTCCCAAGCTCTCTCATCCCCAACAGACTTCATACTTGCCCCTCTTTCCAAAACTCTTGCATTCACCTCCCTAACAACCCCATCCATAAACAAATTAAACAACCATGGAGACATCACACACCCCTGCCGCAAACCTACATTCACTGAGAACCAATCACTTTCCTCTCTTCCTACACGTATCACATGCCTTACATCCTCGATAAAAACTTTTCACTGCTTCTAACAACTTGCCTCCACACCATATATTCTTAATACCTTCCACAGAGCATCTCTATCAACTCTATCATATGCCTTCTCCAGATCCATAAATGCTACATACAAATCCATTTGCTTTTCTAAGTATTTCTCACATACATTCTTCAAAGCAAACACCTGATCCACACATCCTCTACCACTTCTGAAACCACACTGCTCTTCCCCAATCTGATGCTCTGTACATGCCTTCACCCTCTCAATCAATACCCTCTCATATAATTTGCCAGGAATACTCAACAAACTTATACCTCTGTAATTTGAGCACTCACTCTTATCCCCTTTGCCTTTGTACAATGGCACTATGCACGCATTCCGCCAATCCTCAGGCACCTCACCATGAGTCATACATACATTAAATAACCTTACCAACCAGTCAACAATACAGTCACCCCCTTTTTTAATAAATTCCACTGCAATACCATCCAAACCTGCTGCCTTGCCGGCTTTCATCTTCCGCAAAGCTTTTACTACCTCTTCTCTGTTTACCAAATCATTTTCCCTAACCCTCGCACTTTGCACACCACCTCGACCAAAACACCCCATATCTGCCACTCTATCATCAAACACATTCAACAAACCTTCAAAATACTCACTCCATCTCCTTCTCACATCACCACTACTTGTTATCACCTCCCCATTTGTGCCCTTCACTGAAGTTCCCATATATATATATATATATATATATTTATTTATTTATTTATTATACTTTGTCGCTGTCTCCCGCGTTTGCGAGGTAGCGCAAGGAAACAGACGAAAGAAATGGCCCAACCCACCCCCATACACATGTATATACATACGTCCACACACGCAAATATACATACCTACACAGCTTTCCATGGTTTACCCCAGACGCTTCACATGCCTTGATTCAATCCACTGACAGCACGTCAACCCCGGTATACCACATCGCTCCAATTCACTCTATTCCTTGCCCTCCTTTCACCCTCCTGCATGTTCAGGCCCCGATCACACAAAATCTTTTTCACTCCATCTTTCCACCTCCAAAATATATATATATATATATATATATATATATATATATATATATATATATATATATATATATATATATATATATATATATATATATATATTAACTTTCTAAAAGGGGAAACAGAAGAAGGAGTCACGCGAGGAGTGCTCATCCTCCTCGAAGGCTCAGACTGGGGTGTCTAAATGTGTGTGGATGTAACCAAGATGAGAAAAAAAGAGAGATAGGTAGTATGTTTGAGGAAAGGAACCAGGATGTTTTGGCTCTGAGTGAAACGAAGCTACAGGGTAAAGGAGAAGAGTGGTTTGGGAATGTCTTGGGAGTAAAGTCAGGGGTTAGTGAGAGGACAAGAGCAAGGGAAGGAGTAGCACTACTCCTGAATCAGGAGTTGTGGGAGTATGTGATAGAGTGTAAGAAAGTAAATTCTAGATTGATATGGGTAAAACTGAAAGTTGATGGAGAGAGATGGGTGATTATTCGTGCATATGCACCTGGGCATGAGAAGAAAGATCATGAGAGGCAAGTGTTTTGGGAGCAGCTGAAATGAGTGTGTTAGTGGTTCTGATGCACAAGATCGGGTTATAGTGATGGGTGATTTGAATGCAAAGGTGAGTAATGTGGCAGTTGAGGGAATAATTGGTATACATGGAGTGTTCAGTGTTGTAAATGGAAATGTGAAGAGCTTGTAGATTTATGTGCTGAAAAAGGACTGGTGATTGGGAATACCTGGTTTAAAAAGCGAGATATACATAAGCATACGTATGTAAGTAGGAGAGATGGCCAGAGAGCGTTATTGGATTACGTGTTAATTGATAGACGCACGAAAGAGAGACTTTTGGATGTTAATGTGCCGAGAGGGGCAACTGGAGGGATTTCTGATTATTATCTTGGGGAAGCAAAGGTGAAGATTTGTGGGGGTTTTCAGAAAAGAAGAGAGAATGTTGGGGTGAAGAGAGTGGTGAGAGTAAGTGAGCTTGGGAAGGAGACTTGTGTGAGGAAGTACCAGGAGAGACTGAGTACAGAATGGAAAAAGGTGAGAACAAAGGAGGTAAGGGAAGTGGAGGAGGAATGGGATGTATTTAGGGAAGCAGTGATGGCTTGCGCAAAAGGTGCTTGTGGCATGAGACGCGTGGGAGGTGGGTTGATTAGAAAAGGTAGTGAGTGGTGGGATGAAGAAGTAAGATTATCAGTGAAAGAGAAGAGAGAGGTATTTGAACGATTTTTGCAGGGAAAAAATGCAAATGAGTGGGAGAGGTATAAAAGGAAGAGGCAGGAGGTCAAGAGAAGGTGCAAGAGGTGAAAAAGAGGGCAAATGAGAGTTGTGGTGAGAGAGTATCATTAAATTTCAGGGAGAATAAAAAGATGTTTTGGAAGGAGGTAAATAAAGTGCGTAAGACAAGGGAGCAAATGGGAACTTCAGTGAAGGGGGCTAATGGGGAGGTGATAACAAGTAGTGGTGATGTGAGAAGATGGAGTGAGTATTTTGAAGGTTTGTTGAATGTGTTTGATGATAGAGTGGCAGATGTGGGGTGTCTTGGTCGAGGTGGTGTGCAAAGTGAGAGGGTTAGGGAAAATGATTTGGTAAATAGAGAAGAGGTAGTAAAAGCTTTACGGAAGATGAAAGCCGGCAAAGCAGCAGGTGTGGATGGCATTGAAGTGGAATTAATTAAAAAAGGGGGTGACTGTATTGTTGACTGGTTGGTAAGGTTATTTAATGTATGTATGATTCATGGTGAGGTGCCTGAGGATTGGCGGAATGCTTGCATAGTGCCATTGTAAAAAGGCAAAGGGGATAAGAGTGAGTGCTCAAATTACAGAGGTATAAGTTTGTTGAGTATTCCTGGTAAATTATATGGGAGGGTATTGATTGAGAGGGTGAAGGCATGTACAGAGCATCAGATTGGGGAAGAGCAGTGTGGTTTCAGAAGTGGTAGAGGATGTGTGGATCAGGTGTTTGCTTTGAAGAATGTATGCGATAAATACTTAGAAAAACAAATGGATTTGTATGTAGCATTTATATGATCTGGAGAAGGCATATGAGAGAGTTGATAGAGATGCTCTGTGGAAGGTATTAAGAATATATGGTGTGGGAGGCAAGTTGTTAGAAGCAGTGAAAAGTTTTTATCGAGAATGTAAGGCATGTGTACGTGTAGGAAGAGAGGAAAGTGATTGGTTCTCAGTGAATGTAGGTTTCCGGCAGGGGTGTGTGATGTCTCCATGGCTGTTTAATTTGTTTATGGATGGGGTTGTTAGGGAGGTGAATGCAAGAGTTTTGGAAAGAGGGGCAAGTATGCAGTCTGTTGGGGATGAGAGAGCTTCGGAAGTGAGTCAGTTGTTGTTCGCTGATGATACAGCGCTGGTGGCTGGTTCATGTAAGAAACTGCAGAAGCTGGTGACTGAGTTTGGTAAAGTGTGTGAAAGAAGAAAGTTAAGAGTAAATATGAATAAGAGCAAGGTTATTAGGTACAGTAGGGTTGAGGGTCAAGTCAATTGGGAGGTGAGTTTGAATGGAGAAAAGCTGGAGGAAGTGAAGTGTTTTAGATATCTGGGAGTGGATTTGGCAGCGGATGGAACCATGGAAGCGGAAGTGAATCATAGGGTGGGGGAGGGGGCGAAAATTCTGGGAGCCTTGAAGAATGTTTGGAAGTCGAGAACATTATCTCGGAAAGCAAAAATGGCTATGTTTGAAGGAATAGTGGTTCCAACAATGTTGTATGGTTGCGAGGCGTGGGCTATGGATAGAGTTGTGCGGAGGAGGGTGGATGTGCTGGAAATGAGATGTTTGAGGACAATATGTGGTGTGAGGTGGTTTGATCGAGTAAGTAATGTAAGGGTGAGAGAGATGTGTGGAAATAAAAAGAGTGTGGTTAAGAGAGCAGAAGAGGGTGTTTTGAAATGGTTTGGTCACATGGAGAGAATGAGTGGGGAAAGATTGACCAAGAGGATATATGTGTCAGAAGTGGAGGGAACGAGGAGAAGAGGGAGACCAAATTGGAGGTGGAAAGATGGAGTGAAAAAGATTTTGAGTGATCGGGGCCTGAACATGCAGGAGGGTGAAAGGCGTGCAAGGAATAGAGTGAATTGGAACGATGTGGTATACCGGGGTCGACGTGCTGTCAATGGATTGAACCAGGGCATGTGAAGCGTCTGGGGTAAACCATGCAAAGTGTGTGGGGCCTGGATGTGGAAAGGGAGCTGTGGTTTCGGTGCATTATTACATGACAGCTAGAGACTGAGTGTGAACGAATGGGGCCTTTGGTGTTTTTCCTAGCGCTACCTCGCACACATGAGGGGGGAGGGGGTTGTTATTCCATGTGTGGCGAGGTGGCGATGGGAACAAATAAAGGCAGACTGTATGAATTATGTACATGTGTATATATGTATATGTCTGTGTGTGTATATATATGTGTACATTGAGATGTATAGGTATGTATATTGTGCGTGTGTGGACATGTATATATATACATGTGTATGTGGGCGGGTTGGGCCATTCTTTCGTCTGTTTCCTTGCACTACCTCGCTAACGCGGGAGACAGCGACAAAGCAAATAGAAAAATGAAAAAAAAAATATATATTTTTTTTTCAAACTATTCGCCATTTCCCGCATTAGCGAGGTAGCGTTAAGAACAGAGAACTGGGCCTTTGAGGGAAATCCTCACCTGGCCCCCTTTTCACTTCCTTCTTTTGGAAAATGATTTGGAAAATATATATATATATATATATATATATATATATATATATATATATATATATATATATATATATATATATATATATATATATATATCCCCGGGAATAGAAAAAAAAAAAAAAAAACACTTCCCAAGTATTCCCTGCGTGTCGCAGAAGGCGACTAAAAGAGGAGGGAGCGGGTGGCTGGAAATCCTGCCCTCCCGCGTTAGCAAGGTAGCGCAAGGAAACAGACGAAAGAATGGCCCAACCCACACACATACACATGTATATACATAAACGCCCACACACGCACATATACGTACCTATACATTTCAACATATACATACACAGACATATACATATATGTGTATGTTGGAACCACGTGTACACATCCACACTTGCTGCCTTCATCCATTCCGTTGCCATCCCGCCACACAAGAAAAGGCAGCCCCCTCCCCCCGCGCGCGCGCGAGGTAGCGCTAGGAAAAGCTGTCATGTGCGATGCACCGAAACCACAGCTCCCTTTCCACATCCAGGCCTCACAAAACTTTCTATGGTTTACCCTAGGCGTTTCACGTGCCCTGGTTCAATCCACTAACAGTACGTCGACCCCGGTATACCACAGCGTTCCAATTCACTCTATTCCTTGCATGCCTTTCATCCTCCTCTATGTTCAGGCCCCGATCGCTTAAATCTTTTTCACTACATCCTTCAACCTCCAATTTGGTCTCCCACTTCTCCTCGTTCCCTCCACCTCTGGCACATATATCCTCTTGGTCAATCTTTCCTCACTCATTCTCTCCATGAGACCAAACCCTTTCAATACACCCTCTTCTGCTCTCTCAACCACACGCTTTTTATTACCACACATCTCTCTCATCCTTTTCATTACTTACTCGATCAAACCACCTAACACCACATGTTGACCTCAAACATTTCATTTCCAATACATCCACCCTCCTTCGCACAACCCTATCTATAGCCCACGCCTTGCAACCATATAACATTGTTGGAACCACTATTCCTTCAAACATACCCATTTTTGCTCTCCGAGATAACGTTCTCGCCTTCCACACTTTCTTCAACGCTCCTAGAACCTTCGCCCCCTCCCCCACCCTGTGACTCACTTCCGCTTCCATGGTTACATCTGCTGCCAAATCCACTCCCAGATATACATAATACTTCACTTCCTCCAGTTTTTCTCCAATCAAACTTACCTCCCAATTAACTTGTCCTTCAACCCTACTAAACCTAATTACCTTGTTATTATTCACTTTTAAACAGCGGTGTATCATCAGCGTACAACTGAATTAATTCCCAAGTCCTCTCATCCACAACAGACTGCATACCTGCCCCTCTTTCCAAAATTCTTGCATTCACCTCCCAACCCCATCCATAAACAAATTAAACAGCCATGGAGACATCACGCACCCTGCCGGAAACCGATATTCACTGGGAACAAATCACTTTCCTCTCTTCCTACTCGTTCACATGCCTTACATCCTTGATAAAAACTTTTCACTGCTTCTAGCAACTTACCTTCCACACCATTTACTCGTAATACCTTCCCCAGAGCATCTCTATCAGCTCTATCATATGCCTATGTTCCTTAAGGCATTACGTTTTTGCAGTCCAGGGTTTATTGATGGCGAGTTTGAGAAGATATATTCTATTGGATCTAAGTTAAAGTACCCGAGATCTTTCATTGATAAATCCCTTAAGTTAGGAAAGAAATCATTTTATATAGAGTTGAACCCAAACCTCCCAATGACACCAAGTATCTTTTAGTTCTCCCTTTTAAGAATCATTTTACTTTACTTCCCATGTTGCTTAAATCCTTTAAAGTAAATGTTGCCTTCAGCAACAATAACACTATAAAGAACATATTAATCAGGAACCCACCAGAAAATTCTACTGGATGCATCTATAAAGTGCCATGTAGAAATTGTGATAAGTTTTATGTTGGGCAGACTGGTAAGGATCTTTCTGTTAGACTTTAGCAACATAAATAGAGTATAAGAACGGGACAAGAATAAAATGCTTTATTTAATCACGTTAAAAACTATGATCACCGTATTGACTAGTGTAATGTCATCTCAGTTATTAACTCTAACTCCAGAACCACGAGAAATATAAGTGAATCTTCTATCATCAAATACACAAAGAATTATAACCTTAATATCAGTGAAGGTCTATACAAATTGGAAAGCTTTATTGTTGAAAAGATTTGTAAACAATTCCCCTTCTTGTCCACAAAATAAGTTTATGATACGCTCGTTGTCGTCTTGACCCATTTGTTTTCCAAAAGGGGGTCCTCCTACAGGGTTTAGGGATTATCAAGTGATAAATTTCTTGTATCTCCCTGATGATGTGACTATTACACAAAAGGGTTTGGAACTTATCGTGTTTTTATTTCCGCGTGGACTCATAGGAAATACTTGATCACGCAAAAAGTGATCCTTTTAATAATAAATAAATTTTAATTATAATATATATATATATATATATATATATATATAATATATATATAAACCTGGGGAAAGGGGGGGGGGGGGGGGGGGGGGGGGGGGGGGGGGGGGGGGGGGGGGGGGGGGGGGGGGGGGGGGGGGGGGGGGGGGGGGGGGGGGGGGGGGGGGGGGGGAAAAAAAAAAAAAAAAAAAAAAAAAAAAAAAAAAAAAAAAAAAAAAAAAAAAAAAAAAAAAAAAAAAAAAAAAAAAAAAAAAAAAAAAAAAATTTTTATGTGCTGAAAAAGGGGTGGTGATTGGGGAAAACCTGGGTTTTAAAAAGGAGATATCATAAGATAAGTATGTAAGTAGGAGGTGGCCAGAGAGGTTATTGGATTACGTGTTAAATTTATAGACCCGAAAAAGAGTTTTGGGTGTTTAAAGTGCGAGAGGGCAACTGGAGGGATTCTGATATTATCTTGGGAGGGGAAGGTGAAGATTTGTGGGGGTTTTCAGAAAAGAAGAGAGAATGTTGGGGGGAAAGGTGGTGAGGTAAGGAGCTTGGGAAGGAGACTTTTGTGGGAAGTACCGGGGGAGACTGAGTACAGAAAGGAAAAAGGTGAGAACAAAAGGGGTAAGGGGTGGGGAGGAATGGGATGTATTTAGGGGAAACAGTATGGCTTGGCAAAGATGCTTGTGGATGAGAAGGGGGGAGGTGGGTGATTTTAAAAAGGGGAGGAGTGTGGGAGAAAAGTAAAATTTAGTGAAAAAGAAAAGAGAGGTTTTTACATTTTTGCAGGGAAAAAAAGAAAAGATGGGGAGGGATAAAAAAAAGGCAGGGGTCAAGAGAAGGTGCAAAGGTGAAAAAAGGGCAAAAGAGAGTTGGGTAGAGGACATTAAATTTCAGGGGGAAAAAAAAGATGTTTTTTGGAAAAGAGGTAAAAAAAGTGGTAAGACAAAGGGGGCAAATGGAACTTAGTAAGGGGGCTAATGGGGAGGTGTAAAAAGTAGTGGGAAGTGAAAAGAGGAGTGGATTTTGAAGGGTTTTTTGAATGTGTTTATGATAGATGGCAGATTGGGTGTTTGGTGGGTGGTGTGCAAAGTGAGAGGGGAGGAAAAGATTTGGTAAATAAAAGAGGGAGTAAAAGCTTTAGGAAGATGAAAACCGGGAAAGCAGCAGGTTTGGATGGATTGAGTGGAAATTATTAAAAAAGGGGGTGACTGTTTGTTGACGGGTTGGGAAGGGTTTTTTAATGTATTTTGATTTTGGTGAGGTGCCCAGGATTGGCGGAATGCTTGCATATGCCATTGTAAAAGGCAAAGGGGATAAGAGTGAGTGCTCAAATACAGAGGGATAAGTTTGTTGAGTATTTGGTAAATTATATGGGGGGTATTGATTGAGAGGGTGAAGGCTGTACAGAGCATCAAATTGGGAAGAGCAGTGTGGTTTTAGAAGTGGGAGAGGATGTGTGGGTCAGGGTTTGCTTTGAAGAATGTATGGAAAAACTTAGAAAACAAATGGATTTGTATGTGCATTTTAATCTTTTTGGGGGATATTTAAAGATTTAAAAGGGTGTCGTGGAAGGTTTAAGAAATATGGTGTGGGGGGGAAAATTGAGAAGCAGTGAAAAGTTTTTATGAGATGTAAGGCATGTGTACGTGAGGAAGAAGGAAAAATGTTGGTTCTCAGTGAAGTAGGTTTGGGGAGGGGTGTTGATGCTCCGGTTGTTTAATTTTTTATGGATGGGGTTGTTAGGGGGGTGAATGCAAGAGTTTTGGAAAGAGGGGCAAGTATGCAGTCTGTTGGGATGAGAGAGCTTGGGAAGTGAGCAGTTGTTGTTCGCTGATGATAAGCGCTGGTGGCTGTTCATGTAAAAAACTCAGAAGTGGGATGAGTTTGGTAAAGTGTGTGAAAGAAGAAAGTTAAGAGTAAATTGGGAAAAGAGAAGGTTATTAGGACAGTAGGGTTGAGGGGGCAAGTAATTTGGGAGGGGGGGGGGGTTTAATGGAGAAAAACTGGGGGAAGTAAGTGTTTTGATATTTGGGGGGGGGTTTGGCACGGAGGAACCATGGAAGGGAAGTGAATCATAGGGTGGGGGAGGGGGGGAAAAATTTTGGGGCCCCTTTAAGAATTTTGGAATCGAGAAAATTACTCGGGAAAACAAAAAGGGGGGTTTTTTGAAGGGAAAGTGGTTCCCAAAAATGTTTTATGGTTGCGAGGCGTGGGGATGGATAGAGTTTTGGGAGGGGGGTGGGGTGTGCTGGAAAGAGATTTTTTTTGGACAATTGTGGTGTGAGGTGGGTTTGATCGGTAAGTAATGAAGGGGAGAATGTGTGGAAAAAAAAAAGGGGTGGTTAGAAGCAGAAAAGGGGGTTTTGAAATGGTTGGACATGGAGAGAAGGTGGGGAAAGATTGACCAAGAGGATATATTTGGGCAAAATGGGGGAACGAGGGGGGGGAGACCAAATTTGGGGTGGAAAGTGGATGAAAAAATTTTGAGTGATCGGGCCTGCAGGAGGGGAAAGGCGTCAAGGAAAAGGGAATTGGAACGAGGGTATACCGGGGGACTGCTGTCAATGGATTGAACCGGGGGATGTGAAGCGTCTGGGGGAAAATGAAAGTGTTGGGGCCGGATGTGGGAAAGGGACTGTGGTTTCGGTGCATTATTACATGACAGCTAGGACTGATGTGAACGAATGGGGCCTTTGGGGTTTTTTCCCCAGGCCCACCCGCCAAAATGGGGGGAGGGGTTGTTTTCCAGTGTGGCGAGGTGGCGATGGGGAACAAAAAAGGCAGACGTATGAATTATTAAAGTTTATATGTATATGTCTGGTTTTTTTATATAGGTTTCATTGGTGTATAGGATGTATATTTGCGTGTGTGGACTGATTATATACATGGTTTTTTGGGGGGGGGTTGGGCCATTTTTTTCGTTTCCTTTCCTACCCCGCTAACCCGGGGGACGCGAAAAGCAAAAAAATAAGGGTTTATTGTTAAAAGATTTGAAAAAATTTTTGTAAAAAAAAAGTTTTAAAGCCGGGGTGTTTTGAGGATTTGTTACCATGGCGGCCCGAAGGAAAGTATTATCAAGGATAAGTTTCTGTACCGAGATGGAAACAAAAGGGGGTTTTGGGTTAAAAGGTTTTATTTCCGGGTACCCTAAACCTGACACGCAAACGGAACCTTCAATATTAATTAATAATTATAAATTTTTAAATTATTATAATTATTAACATGCCGTGGGGTTGGGGAAAGAAAATTGCTTGGGAAGGGGCGTATATAGGGCGAGCTGAAATTTCCCCCGGGGTTTTTTTTTTATTTCCAAAAGGGGAAAAGAGGGGGGAGGGGGTTTTTCCATGGTCGTCCCGTCAGACCCTAAGGGAGGAAATGTGAATGTTTTTTAAAAAAGAAAAAAAAAAAATATATTAATATATTATAACGTTCCCTCCACCTCTGGCACATATATCCTCTTGGTCAATCTTTCCTCACTCATTCTCTCCATGTGACCAAACCATTTCAAAGCACCCTCTTCTGCTCTCTCAACCACACGCTTTTTATTACCACACATCTCTCTTACCCTTACGTTACTTACTCGATCAAACCACCTCACACCACACATTGTCCTCAAACATCTCATTTCCAGCACATCCATCCTCCTGCGCACAACTCTATCCATTAGTCACGCCTCGCAACCATACAACATTGTTGGAACCACTATTCCTTCAAACATACCCATTTTTGCTCTCCGAGATAACGTTCTCGCCTTCCACACTTTCTTCAACGCTCCTAGAACCTTCGCCCCTCCCCCACCCTGTGACTCACTTCCGCTTCCATGGTTACATCTGCTGCCAAATCCACTCCCAGATATACATAATACTTCACTTCCTCCAGTTTTTCTCCAATCAAACTTACCTCCCAATTAACTTGTCCTTCAACCCTACTAAAACCTAATTACCTTGTTATTATTCACTTTTAAACAGCGGTGTATCATCAGCGAACAACAACTGACTCACTTCCCAAGCCCTCTCATCCACAACAGACTGCATACCTGCCCCTCTTTCCAAAACTCTTGCATTCACCTCCCTAACAACCCCATCCATAAACAAATTAAACAACCATGGAGACATCACACACCCCTGCCGCAAACCTACATTCACTGAGAACCAATCACTTTCCTCTCTTCCTACTCGTACACATGCCTTACATCCTTGATAAAAACTTTTCACTGCTTCTAGCAACTTACCTTCCACACCATTTACTCGTAATACCTTCCCCAGAGCATCTCTATCAGCTCTATCATATGCCTTCTCCAGATCCATAAATGCTACATACAAATCCATTTGCTTTTCTAAGTATTTCTCACATACATTCTTCAAAGCAAACACCTGATCCACACATCCTCTACCACTTCTGAAACCACACTGCTCTTCCCCAATCTGATGCTCTGTACATGCCTTCACCTCTCAATCAATACCCTCTCATACAATTTCCCTGGAATACTCAACAAACTTATACCTCTGTAATTTGAACACTCACATTTATCCCCTTTGCCTTTGTACAAAGGCACTATGCATGCATTCCGCCAATTCTCAGGCACTTCACCTTGATCCACACATACAGTAAATATCTATACCAACCAATCAACAATACAGTCACCCCCTTTTTTAATAAATTCCACTGCAATACCATACAAACCCACCGCCTTGCCGGCTTTCATCTTCCGCAAAGCTTTTACTACCTCTTCTCTGTTTACCAAATCATTTTCCCTAACCCTCGCACTTTGCACACCACCTCGACCAAAACACCCTATATCTGACACTCTATCATCAAACACATTCAACAAACCTTCAAAGTACTCACTCCATCTCCTTCTCACTTCATCACTACTTGTCATTACCTCCCCATTTGCCTCCTTCATCGATGTTCCCATTTGTTCTTTTGTCTTTATCCCCAGTTTATTCATCTCCTTCCAAAACATCTTATTCTCCCTTAAATCTAACGATACTCTCTTACCCTAACTCTCACTTGCCCTCTTTTTCACCTCCTACCGCTTTCGTTTATATATCTCCCAGTCATTTGCACTACTTCCCTGCAAAAATCGTCAAAACGCCTCTCTTTCTCTTTCACTAAAAATCTTACTTCTTCATCCCACCACTCACTACCCTTTCTGTTCTACCCACCTCCCACGGTTCTCATGCTACATGCGTCTTTTGCGCAAGCCATCATTGCTTTCCTAAATACATCCATTCCTCCTTCACACCCTTACGTCATTTGCTCTCATCTTTTGCCATTCTGCAATCAATCTCTCCTGGTACTTCCTCACACAAGTCTCCTTTCCAAGATCACTTACTCTCACCACTCTCTTTCTCCCAACATTCTCTCTTCTTTTCTGGAAACCTCTACAAATCTTCACCTTCGCCTCCACAAGATAGTGATCAGACATCCTCCGTTGCCCCTCTCAGCATATTAACATCCAAAAGTCTCTCTTTCACATGCCTGTCAATTAATACGTAATCCCAATAAAACGCCCTCTGGCCATCTCTCCTCTCACATACGTATGCTTATGTATACTCTTCTCTTCTTAAACCAGGTATTCCCAATCATCAGTCCTTTTACAGCACACAAATCCAAAAGTTCTTCACTATTTCCATTTACAACATTCAACAAACCTTCAAAGTACTCACTCCATCTCCTTCTCACATCACCACTACTTGTTATCACCTCCCCATTTGTGCCCTTCACTGAAGTTCCCATATATATATATATATATATATATATATATATATAATGCGTGCTTGTGTGTTTGTCAGTTCACAACATGAAGCTGCGTCCGTGAACAACCCAATACTCTAAACTTAAATGTATCTTTCCTTTCCAGACAAATAACTAACAATATAAGTCTGTTTATGACAAACGATGAGAATCGTTACATTTTTCAGTTCCCTTCGAACAGTATCATTAATGATCTCGTGTAATAATAATAACAATCCCTCTTTTTAACTATTACTGCTGCTCCTCTTCACGCCTCCTCCTCCCGATCCTTCCTCCTGTCTCCCACTCTCCAGCCCCATTCCTCTTCCTCCCCTCCCTCACCGCGTACTTTCTTCCATCCTCGGGCTACTCCCTCACTAACTATTGCTCGACGCACCTCAACTCCAGGAAGGTTGCCTCGTCAGGTGAGGTGAGAGCTTGTGCTACCTACGTGTGTTGGGTGATACTATAGATATCACCTCCTTCCCCCCACCAAGGGTGAGTGTTGTGAGGTAAGGTGAGAGCACACTCACTGGAAGGGTTGATAACTGGTGTGAGTGGGTCGGGTGGGCAGCACGTGATCCTGTGCGTGGGAAGGCACAGTGGCGGGCGGCCCGGTGATATAAGGCCTTATGTAACACCATTTATCATGGAGGCCACAACTGCACACTTGACTGCCGAGTCTCCTGCCAGACGCAAGCACGCAACCACACTTACACAAGCACGCACGACTCCATGTACATAAACAAGCACGCCGCTACATACGCGTGCACATATACACCCTGCCACTGACCTCCACACCTCGTGCCTGCAGTATAACAAACAAAACAAAGACGGAAAACTCGCAGGATTATTGGTGTGCATGCAAGCGTCTTATGTATGCATGGACCTCCTCCCCTGTAGCCCAACAATAGAGTCACGGGCGCGCGACGTCAGGCCAACACATACATCCAGGTCATAAACGGCATTTAATAGTCTGAAAACAGTATGCTTGAATGCTGGTTCATTGGCATACATGCGCGCAGCTAGTTACGAGTGCACATAACTGTTACGACGAAGTTAAGGCGCGTGCCAGTTATGGATGGGACAACGCTAAGGTGAGGGAGTTATGGATGGGTCAACGCTAAGGTGAGGGAGTTATGGATGGGTCAACGCTAAGGTGAGGGAGTTATGGATGGGTCAACGCTAAGGTGAGGGAGTTATGGATAGGGCAACGCTAAGGTAAGGGAGTTATGGATGGGACAACGCTAAGGTGAGGGAGTTATGGATGGGGCAACGCTAAGGTGAGGGAGTTATGGATGGGACAACGCTAAGGTGAGGGAGTTATGGATGGGACAACGCTAAGGTGAGGGAGTTATGGATGGGACAACGCTAAGGTGAGGGAGTTATGGATGGGACAACGCTAAGGTGAGGGACCCATGCCATTCACCTGTAGACTAACAGATGTCGCCAAACGCAACCTTGGAAAGAGGTACATCAGCTAACACGGAGACAAGCACCACGCATACCCGCCGAGACAAGCACCACGCATACCCGCTGAGACAAGCACCACGCATGCACAGTGAGTCAAGCACCTCATATACACGGTGAGACAAGCACCACGCATACACGGTGAGACAAGCACCACGCATACACAGTGAGACAAGCACCACGCATACGCAGTGAGACAAGCACCACGCATGCACAGTAAGTCAAGCACTACACATACACTGAGACAAGCATCACGCATACACGGCGAGACAAGCACCACACATGCACAGTGAGTTAAGCACCTCACATACGGTGAGACAAGCACCACGCATGCACAATGAGTCAAGCACCTCACACACACACGCACTGAGACAAGCACCACGCATACACGCTGAGACAAGCATCACGCATACACGCTGAGACAAGCACCAAGCATGCACAATGAGTCAAGCACCTCACATACACACTGAGACAAGCACCCCACATACGCTGAGACAAGCACCACGCATACACGCTGAGGCAAGCACCACGCATGCACAGTGAGTCAAGCACCCCACATACGCTGAGACAAGCACCACGCATACAGGGCGAAACAAGCACCACGCATGCACAGTGAGTAAGCACCTCACACACACACGCACTGAGACAAGCACCACGCATACAAGGTGAGACAAGCAACACGCATACACGGTGAGACAAGCACCACGCATGCACAGAGTCAAGCACCCCACATACGCTGAGACAAGCACAACGCATGCACAGTGAGTCAAGCACCTCACACATACACGCACTGAGACAAGCACCACGCATACACGCTGAGACAAGCACCACGCATGCACGCTGAGACAAGCACCACGCATGCACAGTGAGTCAAGCACCACGCATACACGCTGAGACAAGCACCACGCATACACGCAGAGACAAGCACCACACATGCACAGTGAGTCAAGCACCTCACACACACACGCACTGAGACAAGCACCACGCATACACGCTAGAGACAAGCACCACACATGCACAGTAGGTCAAGCACCTCACACATACACGCACTGAGACAAGCACCACGCATACACGCAGAGACAAGCACCACACATGCACAGTGAGTCAAGCACCTCACACACACACGCACTGAGACAAGCACCACGCATGCACAGTGAGACAAGCACCACACATACGCTGAGACAAGCACCACGCATGCACAGTGAGTCAAGCACCACGCATGCACAGTGAGACAAGCACCACACATACGCTGAGACAAGCACCACGCATGCACAGTGAGACAAGCACCACGCATGCACAGTGAGTCAAGCACCTCACACACACACGCAGACAAGCACCACACATACACGCTGAGACAAGCACCACGCATGCACAGAGTCAAGCACCACGCATGCACAGTGAGACAAGCACCCCACATACGCTGAGACAACCACCACGCATGCACAGTGAGTCAAGCACCTCACACACACACGCTCTGAGACAAGCACCACACATACACGCTGAGTCAAGCACCACGCATGCACGCTAAGACAAGCACCACGCATGCACAGAGACAAGCACCCCACATACGATGAGAGAAGCACCAAGCATGCAAGCTGATAAAAGCACTACACATTTACAGTGTATCAGTTAAGACAAATATCAAATGCATCACAAATGCATCACGCATGTCCACTGATGCAAGCATGATGAATAACATACGCATGACGCATGTCCACTGATGCAAGCACGACAATAACACACAGAGCACTACACATACACACTGATAAAAGCAAGACAAGAAACACATGCACCAACACACATACATATCAATGCAAGCATGACGAATTACACAAGAAACACTACACATACACACTGATACAAGCATGACAAGTAACACACACACACACACACACACACACACACACACACACACACAATGGTAGAAGCATGACATAAAAACACGAGCACCATCACAAACACAAACATTTGATGCAGGCAACACGACAAATACACCGTGATACAAATTCCATGGCAAACAAGCAATTCATACAATGATAAAAGCACAACACATACACATTCATGCCAACTAGACATACACGACCATGAATGCATCATGTGTAGCAACAAGCAACACCCACAGACACAAGAACCACATTAGTTAATACCAACACCTGCTATACATACATGCAAACACCAGACACACACACACACACACACATGCATGTACACGAGGTCCACAGTGCCTTTGTCACCCAGGACGACGTAACACGATTAATGAACTTGAACATTCTCTCACGGGAGCAACACGCTCTCTCCCAACTGTCTCACAACTGCTCACGAATGTCCCACACAACTTGTCATGGGAAGGAAGGCACCACAAAATAGATTCACTGCTCACACGAGCCATTAACCTTGATATTAAATGCCATACGGTAAGTGTATGTACGGTGAATACGTATAAATACATGAATATAAGACACTGTGAACACCGTGTGGGTACAAAGCTGCACATTAAAACCATACGGGTACTGCACATGCAGCGAATCACGCACTCGCCTACACCAATAAGAACACAAAACATACACATACATCAACAACTACACACACACACACACACACACACACACACACACACACTGATACGAACACTACACATATACAAACAAAAGCATCAGATATATACACATATAATCAAAATTATACTCGCGCATACACTAACACAAACAGCAAACAAACAATGAAAAAAAAAGTATTTCAATGACGCAAATAATATACCT
Source organism: Panulirus ornatus (assembly GCF_036320965.1). Taxonomy (NCBI): domain Eukaryota; kingdom Metazoa; phylum Arthropoda; class Malacostraca; order Decapoda; family Palinuridae; genus Panulirus; species Panulirus ornatus. Next base: position 24,828,759 of record NC_092230.1, on the reverse strand, counting down.
ACAGCGACACAAGCAAATACAATGACGCAATCAGCACACATACACTGTTACAAACATCTACACTGACGCAATCAGCACACAAACACTGTTACAAACATCTACACTGACGCAATCAGCACACAAACACTGTTACAAACATCTACACTGACGCAATCAGCACATATACACTGACACAAACAACAGACCTACAATGACACAAACAGGACACATACACTGACAAACAACACACCTGCAATGATACAAACAACACGCATACATTGGCAGATGTCAGCGACAAGCACCGCACAGACACACTGGCTGGTGTCAGCCACAACCACCATACAGACACACTGGCTGGTGTCAGCAACAAGCACCATACAGACACATTGGCTGGTGTCAGCCACAAGCACCATACAGACACACTGGCTGGTGTCAGCAACAAACACCATACAGACACTGGCTGGTGTCAGCAACAAGCACCATACAGACACTGGCTGGTGTCAGCAACAAGCACCATACAGACACACTGGCTTGTGTCAGCAACAAGTACCATACAGACATATTGCCTGGTGTCAGCAACAAGCACCGTACACCCACACTGGCGGGTGTCAGCGACAAGCAACGCACAGACACACTGGCTGGTGTCAGCAAAAAGCACCGTTCACACATTGGCTGGAGTCAGCAACAAGAACCATACAGACACACTGACTGGTGTCAGCAACAAGCACCGTACACGCACACTGGCTGGTGTCAGCAACAAGCACCATACAGACACACTGGCTGGTGTCAGCAACAAGCACCATACAGACACACTGGCTGGTGTCAGCCACAAGCACCATACAGACACACTGGCTGGTGTCAGCAACAAGCACCATACAGACACTGGCTGGTGTCAGCAACAAGCACCATACAGACACTGGCTGGTGTCAGCAACAAGCACCATACAGACACACTGGCTGGTGTCAGCAACAAGTACCATACAGACACATTGCCTGGTGTCAGCAACAAGCACCGTACACCCACACTGGCGGGTGTCAGCGACAAGCAACGCACAGACACACTGGCTGGTGTCAGCAACAACCACCATACAGACACACTGGCTGGTGTCAGCAACAAGAACCATACAGACACACTGACTGGTGTCAGCAACAAGCACCGTACACACACACTGGCTGGTGTCAGCAACAAGCACCATACAGACACACTGGCTGGTGTCAGCAACAAGCACCATACAGACACACTGGCTGGTGTCAGCAACAAGCACCGTACACACACACTGGCTGGTGTCAACAACAAGCACCATACAGACACACTGGCTGGTGTCAGCAACAAGCACCGTACACGCACACTGGCTGGTGTCAGCAACAAGCACCGTTCACACACACTGGCTGGTGTCAGCAACAACCACCATACAGACACACTGGCTGGTGTCAGCAACAAGTACCGTACACACACAGTGGCTGGTGTCAGCAACAAGCACCGTACACACACACTGGCTGGTGTCAGCAACAAGTAAGGTTCACACACACTGGCTGGTGTCAGCCACAAGCACCGTATACACACACTGGCTGGTATCAGCAACAAGCACCGTACACCCACACTGGCTGGTGTCAGCAACAAGCACCGTACACACACACACACTGGCTGGTGTCAGCAACAAGCACCGTACACCCACACTGGCTGGTGTCAGCAACAAGCACCGTACACACACACACTGGCTGGTGTCAGCAACAAGCACCGTACAGACACACTGACTGGTGTCAGCAACAAGCACCGTACAGACACACTGGCTGGTGTCAGCAACAACCACCATACAGACACACTGGCTGGTGTCAGCAACAAGCACCGTACACACACACACACACTGGCTGGAGTCAGCAACAAGCACCGTACAGACACACTGGCTGGTGTCAGCAACAAGCACCGTACAGACACACTGGCTGGTGTCAGCAACAAGCACCGTACAGACACACTGGCTGGTGTCAGCAACAACCACCATACAGACACACTGGCTGGTGTCAGCAACAAGCACCGTACACACACACACACACTGGCTGGAGTCAGCAACAAGCACCGTACAGACACACTGGCTGGTGTCAGCAACAAGCACCGTACAGACACACTGGCTGGTGTCAGCAACAAGCACCATACAGACACACTGGCTGGTGTCAGCAACAAGCACCGTACACACACACTGGCTGGTGTCAACAACAAGCACCGTACACACACACACTGGCTGGTGTCAGCAACAAGTACCGTACAGACACACTGGCTGGTGTCAGCAACAAGAACCGTACACACACACACTGGCTGGTGTCAGCAACAAGCACCGTACACCCACACTGGCTGGTGTCAGCAACAAGCACCGTACACACACACACTGGCTGGTGTCAGCAACAAGCACCGTACACACACACTGGCTGGTGTCAGCAACAAGCACCGCACACACACACACTGGCTGGTGTCAGCAACAAGTACCGTACAGACACACTGGCTGGTGTCAGCAACAAGCACCGTACACCCACACTGGCTGGTGTCAGCAACAAGAACCGTATACACACACTGGCTGGTGTCAGCAACAAGCACCGTACACATACACTGGCTGGTGTCAGCAACAAGCACCGTACACCCACACTGGCTGGTGTCAGCAACAAGCACCGTACAGACACACTGGCTGGTGTCAGCAACAAGCACCGTACAGACACACTGGCTGGTGTCAGCAACAAGCACCGTACACCCACACTGGCTGGTGTCAGCAACAAGCACCGTACACACACTGGCTGGTGTCAGCAACAAGAACCGTACACACACACACTGGCTGGTGTCAGCAACAAGCACCGTACACCCACACTGGCTGGTGTCAGCAACAAGCACCGTACACCCACACTGGCTGGTGTCAGCAACAAGCACCGTACACCCACACTGGCTGGTGTCAGCAACAAGCACCGTACAGACACACTGGCTGGTGTCAGCAACAAGCACCGTACACACACACTGGCTGGTGTCAGCAACAAGCACCGTACAGACACACTGGCTGGTGTCAGCAACAAGCACCGTACACCCACACTGGCTGGTGTCAGCAACAAGCACCGTACACACACACTGGTGTCAGCAACAAGCACCGTACAGACACACTGGCTGGTGTCAGCAACAAGCACCGTACACCCACACTGGCTGGTGTCAGCAACAAGCACCGTACACACACTGGCTGGTGTCAGCAACAAGAACCGTACACACACACACTGGCTGGTGTCAGCAACAAGCACCGTACACCCACACTGGCTGGTGTCAGCAACAAGAACCGTACACCCACACTGGCTGGTGTCAGCAACAAGCACCGTACAGACACACTGGCTAGCACGGAATGAACCCGTCCTCAGTGACCCTCCCACATCGTACGTTTGCTACTGACACAAACAAGCGATCACTCACCAGGCCACTTGGCCACTGACCTACCCAAACCACTACCATATCCAACCATTCACCAAGCCACTGCCATACCCAACCACTCATCAAGCCACTTAACCACTTACCTACCCAATCACTCACTAAGTAGCCACCTCATTGACGAATGAACCAGGTGACCAGCAGACCAAACAAGCGACCAATCTTCCCTAACTATCAAACAACCAGCTACCCAGCAACCAAACAGTCAGCCACCAAAGCAGACGGGCAGACACCGCCGCCTCTGAACCAGTTGCCGCGCAAGTGGCAGACCATTAGCCAAACCCCTAATGACATCAGCATCCTGGTAAGAGCTAACCATCCAAGCAACAACCATGAACGAAGAACAAACTCATTAGCAACCAGAAAACAACGACATTATGATATGCAACCACCGACACCACGACAGGGCAATTACCAATCAAACAACAAACCACGACAGTAATGTTTACTGGTCCTGGAACCAACCAACCACCAGCGAGACAACGGAACATCAAGGCTTCCACGTAACCACAACCCAGACAACTATTCATCCAAAGAACCAGGCAACCAAACACTCACCCGGACACTTTAACCAGCTGAACCACTCCACCAACCAACCAACCAAACAACCCACTACCAATCAGGCAACCACCACCTCAGCTCTGCCACAGCCAACCACCCAAAATAACCCGTAACTTGAGAGATCCTGCACAATCTGTCACACCTTGTGTCCAACGGCAGTCCATTGAGACAATCAACGCGTGTGTGCGGGTGTAACAAATAACGTCCAACCACCCAGACAACCACCATTCTGCATAACAACCACCATTCTGCATAACAACCACCCAGACAACCACCATTCTGCATAACAACCACCCAGACAACCACCATTCTGCATAACAACCACCCAGACAACCACCATTCTGCATAACAACCACCCAGACAACCACCATTCTGCATAACAACCACCCAGACAACCACCATTCTGCATAACAACCACCCACACAACCACCATTCTGCATAACAACCACCCAGACAACCACCATTCTGCATAACAACCACCCAGACAACCACCATTCTGCATAACAACCACCCAGACAACCACCATTCTGCATAACAACCACCCAGACAACCACCATTCTGCATAACAACCACCCAGACAACCACCATTCTGCATAACAACCACCCAGACAACCACCATTCTGCATAACAATCACCCAGACAACCACCATTCTGCATAACAACCACCCAGACAACCACCATTCTGCATAACAATCACCCAGTCAACCACCATTCTGCATAACAATCACCCAGACAACCACCATTCTACATAACAACCACCATTCTGCATAACAATCACCCAGACAACCACCTTTCTACATAACAACCACCATTCTGCATAACAATCACCCAGACAACCACCATTCTGCATAACAATCACCCAGACAACCACCATTCTACATAACAACCACCATTCTGCATAACAATCACCCAGACAACCACCATTCTGCATAACAATCACCCAGACAACCACCATTCTACATAACAACCACCATTCTGCATAACAATCACCCAGACAACCACCTTTCTACATAACAACCACCATTCTGCATAACAATCACCCAGACAACCACCATTCTGCATAACAACCACCCAGACAACCACCATTCTGCATAACAACCACCCAGACAACCACCATTCTGCATAACAACCACCCAGACAACCACCATTCTGCATAACAATCACCCAGACAACCACCATTCTGCATAACAATCACCCAGACAACCACCATTCTGCATAACAATCACCCAGACAACCACCATTCTGCATAACAATCACCCAGACAACCACCATTCTGCATAACAATCACCCAGACAACCACCATTCTGCATAACAATCACCCAGACAACCACCATTCTACATAACAACCACCATTCTGCATAACAATCACCCAGACAACCACCATTCTGCATAACAATCACCCAGACAACCACCATTCTGCATAACAATCACCCAGACAACCACCATTCTACATAACAACCACCATTCTGCATAACAATCACCCAGACAACCACCATTCTGCATAACAACCACCCAGACCACCACCATTCTACATAACAACCACCATTCTGCATAACAATCACCCAGACAACCACCATTCTGCATAACAACCACCATTCTGCATAACAACCACCCAGACAACCACCCACACAACCAATACTATGCAAAACAACCATCCAGACGACCACTATTCTACATAATAACCCAAACGAAGCTACGGAGACCAAAGAAAACTACATCAGCAGTGGGTGACCAACCAAACAACCAATGAAACGCGTGGCAACCACAAATCATATCCCAGCAGTCATCCACTTGAGCACATAAATGACCAGCCACATGTAAACACACGAAGAACAGGCAAGATCAAACATGTGATGTCGAACAGGCAGTAAAGTCAGCAATCAACTATGGGACTAAAATCACTTGACACCCATTTCCTGACCCCCCCCCCCCCCCAGTCAATCACCACACAAACCAAGCAGCCTAACAACGAGGAAACACAGCCATGGTTAGGCCAGCCAACAACACACCTACACCCACACTCACCACGTCGTCCACACACACATACACACAACCCCTCAACCATACAACCTATTCAACCATCTAACTTTTTCAATCATCCAACCTGTTCAACCATCCGAACCTGTTCAACCATCCAACCTACAGAACCATCCAACCTGTTCAACCATCCAACCTGTCCACTGTACACTAGGCTACAGCGATAATTTTACCTAGCAACTCGCAGACACACAAGCCAGCTAGACTAATGATAACTAGCCCAACCACACACTCACACAACCACACACTCACACAACCACACACTCAAACAACCACACACTCACACAACCACACAACCACACACTCACACAACCACACACTCACACAGCCACACACTCACACAACCACACACTCACACAACCACACACTCACACAGCCACACACTCACACAACCACACACTCACACAACCACACACTCACACAGCCACACACTCACACAACCACACACTCACACAACCACACACTCACACAACCACACACTCACACAGCCACACACTCACACACTCACACAACCACACACTCAACCACACACTCACAACCACACACTCACAACCACACACTCACACAGCCACACACTCACACAGCCACACACTCACACAACCACACACTCAACCACACACTCACACAACCACACACTCACACAACCACACACTCACACAACCACACACTCACAACCACACACACTCACACAACCACACACTCAAACAACCACACACTCACACAACCACACACTCACACAACCACACACTCACACAGCCACCCACTCACACAACCACACACTCAACCACACACTCACAACCACACACTCACACAACCACACACTCACACAACCACACACTCAAACAACCACACACTCACACAACCACACACTCACAACCACACACACTCACACAACCACACACACTCACACAACCACACACTCACACAACCACACACTCACACAACCACACACTCAAACAACCACACACTCAAACAACCACACACTCACACAACCACACACTCACACAACCACACACTCACACAACCACACACTCAAACAACCACACACTCACACAACCACACACTCACACAACCACACACTCACACAACCACACACTCACACAACCACACACTCAAACAACCACACACTCACAAAACCACACACTCACACAACCACACACTCACACAACCACACACTCAAACAACCACACACTCAAACAACCACACACTCACACAACCACACACTCACACAACCACACACTCACACAACCACACACTCAAACAACCACACAATCACACAACCACACACTCACACAGCCACACACTCAAACAACCACACACTCAAACAACCACACACTCACACAACCACACACTCACACAGCCACACACTCACACAGCCACCCACTCACACAACCACACACTCAACCACACACTCACAACCACACACTCACACAACCACACACTCACACAACCACACACTCAAACAACCACACACTCACACAACCACACACTCACAACCACACACACACACAACCACACACACTCACACAACCACACACTCACACAACCACACACTCACACAACCACACACTCACACAACCACACACTCAAACAACCACACACTCAAACAACCACACACTCACACAACCACACACTCACACAACCACACACTCACACAACCACACACTCACACAACCACACACTCACACAACCACACACTCACACAACCACACACTCACACAACCACACACTCACACAACCACACACTCACACAACCACACACTCACACAACCACACACTCACACAACCACACACTCACACAACCACACACTCACACAACCACACACTCACACAACCACACACTCACACAACCACACACTCACACAACCACACACTCACACAACCACACACTCACACAACCACACACTCAAACAACCACACACTCACACAACCACACACTCACACAACCACACACTCACACAACCACACACTCACACAACCACACACTCACACAACCACACACTCACACAACCACACACTCACACAACCACACACTCACACAACCACACACTCACACAACCACACACTCACACAACCACACACTCACACAACCACACACTCACACAACCACACACTCACACAACCACACACTCACACAACCACACACTCACACAACCACACACTCACACAACCACACACTCACACAACCACACACTCACACAACCACACACTCACACAACCACACACTCAAACAACCACACACTCACACAACCACACACTCACACAACCACACACTCACACAACCACACACTCACACAACCACACACTCAAACAACCACACACTCACACAACCACACACTCAAACAACCACACACTCACACAACCACACACTCACACAACCACACACTCACACAACCACACACTCACACAACCACACACAACCACACACTCAAACAACCACACACTCACAAACCACACACTCACACAACCACACACTCACACAACCACACACTCAAACAACCACACACTCAAACAACCACACACTCACACAACCACACACTCACACAACCACACACTCACACAACCACACACTCAAACAACCACACAATCACACAACCACACACTCACACAGCCACACACTCAAACAACCACACACTCAAACAACCACACACTCACACAACCACAAACTCAAAAAACCACACACTCAAACAACCACACACTCACACAACCACACACTCAAACAACCACACACTCACACAACCACACACTCAAACAACCACACACTCACACAACCACACACTCAAACAACCACACTAACGTTGACCAACAACCAAACTACTCAACATTCAAGAAAGGAAGTCAAGTCCGTAAACCATAATTACCATTATCCACGACGAACACTTCACCAGACTAACCACTCAACCAAGTCCACTAGCCAAGAAAATCTTGAAACCTTCAACAAACCAATCAACCACCTTAAATCCACATAACAGCCACAAACCACCTAACCACCAATCCCAACCTATACAGAAAGACCCGACTGCGATACAGCATTCAACCAGTCTTCCAATAAAACAATGAGTAACCTTCAAATCGCATATGAAATCCATGACCAAAAAAACAACATAAATCTTTTTTTTAGCTTACTACTAAACTAACTATAAACAGAACTAACTATCATTGTACAAACAAGAGCAAAACAAACAACCCCCACCCATCACACCCCCGCTGTAATGGTAATGGTAGCCAACATGTTACCACCCTCCTCACCATTCTCTCTCTCTCTCTCTCTCTCTCTCTCTCTCTCTCTCTCTCTCTCTCTCTCTCTCTCTCTCCTAAGCTATGAGCTGCCGCGCCAACCAAGTATATATATATATATATATATATATATATATATATATATATATATATATATATATATATATATATATATTCAAACCATAACACGTCGTCATCAAATACCCGAGTCTGTGACCAAGTGTGAGCTGTCACGCCAACACAAACTACCCCCGTAGTAACACTCACATGTAACCTGTCCTCGTTCATCACCTCGCTCGACACGACAAAAAAAAAATTGCCATTCGTGAAACAAACAAACAAACAAACAATCGACCACCAACTGAGTCAATAACCCAATCATATTTCCACTAAATACCATTAACTACCACACCAACGTTTCATCTAACCACCCAATCACTCAGCTCATTACGCCAGCCACTGATCGTTGCAGCACTAGTAAGCAACCCCGCGCCACACAATACAACCCACCACTACACCAAGTCTTCATAGCCACAACCCCACCACCAACACCTCAGCTACCCAACCATCCAACCAACCTTACGCAGAAACACCCAAGCAACCACCGCCCCCCACCCCCGCAAATCCCCACCCGGCAATCCTGAACAACCCAGGCCACTTAACCTCACCGAACCTTGAACGCAGCCACTTAACCTCACCGAACCTTGAACGCAGCCACTTAACCTCACCGAACCTTGAACGCAGCCACTTAACCTCACCGAACCTTGAACGCAGCCACTTAACCTCACCGAACCTTGAATGCAGCCACTTAACCACACCGAACCTACCTTGAATGCAGCCACTTAACCTCACCGAACCTTGAATGCAGCCACTTAACCTCACCGAACCTTGAATGCAGCCACTTAACCACACCGAACCTACCTTGAAAGTAGCCACTTAACCTCACCGAACCTTGAATGCAGCCACTTAACCTCACCGAACTTTGAATGTAGTCACTTAACCTCACCGAACCTTGAATACAGCTGCTTAACCTCACCGAACCTTGAATGTAGCCACTTAACCTCACTGAGCCTTGAATGTAGCCACTTAACCGCACCGAACTTTGAATGCAGCCACTTAACCTCATCGAACCTTGAATGCAGCTACTTAACCTCACCGATCCCTATATGTAGCCATTTAACCTCACCGAACCTTGAATGTAGCCACTTAACCTCACCGAACATTGAATGCAGCCACTTAACCTCACCGAACTTTGAATGCAGCCACTTAACCTCACCGAACCTTGAATGCAGCCACTTAACCACACCGAACCTACCTTGAAAGTAGCCACTTAACCTGACCGAACCTTGAATGTAGCCACTCAACCTCACCGAACCTTGAATGCAGCCACTTAACCTCACCGAACCTTGAATGCAGCCACTTAACCTCACCGAACCTTGAATGCAGCCACTTAACCACACCGAACCTACCTTGAAAGTAGCCACTTAACCTGACCGAACCTTGAATGTAGCCACTTAACCTCACCGAACCTTGAATGCAGCCACTTAACCTCACCGAACTTTGAATGCAGCCACTTAACCTCACCGAACCTTGAATACAGCCACTTAACCTCACCGAACCTTGAATGTAGCCACTTAACCTCACTGAACCTTGAATGTAGCCACTTAACCTCACCGAACTTTGAATGCAGCCACTTAACCTCATCGAACCTTGAATGCAGCTACTTAACCTCACCGATCCCTATATGTAGCCATTTAACCTCACCGAACCTTGAATGTAGCCACTTAACCTCATCGAACCTTGAATGCAGCTACTTAACCTCACCGATCCCTATGTGTAGCCATTTAACCTCACCGAACCTTGAATGCAGCCACTTAACCTTATCGAACCTTGAATGCAGCTACTTAACCTCACCGGTCCCTATATGTAGCCATTTAACCTCACCGAACCTTGAATGCAGCCACTTAACCTTATCGAACCTTGAATGCAGCTACTTAACCTCACCGGTCCCTATATGTAGCCATTTAACCTCACCGAACCTTGAATGTAGCCACTTAAGCTCACCGAACATTGAATGCAGCCACTTAACCTCACGGAACCTTGAATGCAGCCACTTAACCTTACCGAACCTTGAATGCAGCCACTTAACTAACCACACTTAACCACAATACAGTAACCCTAACGTTTTTTTAAAAGCTCAACCAGCCAACCCATCACCACAGGTCATGCAACCAAGCCGCCATATTACCACCAACCACGTCATATAAACACATAAATACCGAACCACCACACCACTAACAACCCCCTCCTCACCATACACCTTCCTAACGAGCTCCAACACCACCACTATCTCCTCCCACCTTCCCTACAGGGCCTCCTCCTACTCCTCCTGGTCCTCTCTCTCTCTCTCTCTCTCTCTCTCTCTCTCTCTCTCTCTCTCTCTCTCTCTCTCTCTCTCTCTCTCCCCGGGGGGACCCACAGGAGCGACACCCTGGCAACAGAGTCGTCACCACGGCCCCCCGCACCTCCTCCTTCTGACATCATCAACACACTGCTGCATAACTTAGCGCCAGGCGGCGGGGGATTTAATGCAACCCCGGGCCAGTCTTTTCAAGGTTGTTTTGGTCGCTCTAGATCACTGGGTGGCAGGCGCAGCATTCCTGACGCAGGTACGGCGGCTTCGTTCCTGCCTCTTCTGCTACGCATCGGCCACCTCGCGTTCCTCCTCCTCCTCTCCCCTCAACATACGCCGTAAGACCAATACCTTAACGATACTTACGGTCTGTCTTTTGTTTGCTGGTGCAGTCGTTCGCTGCATGAAGAGCGTAGCGCGTATGTCTGTCTCTCTGGTGGTGTGACGACGCAGAGCGTCTGTACATCTTTATGTCCGCCAATGCACACCTACCACTCTCTCTCTCTCTCTCTCTCTCTCTCTCTCTCTCTCTCTCTCTCTCTCACACACACACACACACACACACGAAACTCTAGCGGAAACCAGAGATCAACTCCCAGTAACTTGACATTCCACTAAGAAATTCCCCTACACGAATGTAGTAGCTCTTTGGCAAAGTAGTAGCCCCACCAACAGAAGTAGCCCGACCCATAGGGAGTAGCCTACAGAAGTAGCCCCACCCACAAAAGTAGCCCCACTTATAGAAGTAGCCACATCCATGGAAGTAGCTCCACTCCATGAAATAGCCCCACCCAGAGAGGTACCTCCACCCATAGAAGTAGCCCCATCTAAAAAAGAAGCCCCACCCACAGAAGTAGCCCCATCCATAAAAAGTGCCCTACCCACAAAAAGAGCCCTACACACAAGTAACTACACCCACAGAAACAGCTCTACCCACAGAAACAAACCCGCCCACAGATATAGCTCTATGCACAGAAACAGCTCAATGCATAGAGGCAGCCCCATCCATAGAAACAGCTCTACCCAGAGAAAGAGCCCCAGCCATAGAAATAGCTCCACGAACAGGAACAGCCCCACCCAAAGAAGCAGCCCTAGACACAGAAACAGCCCTAGACACAGAAATAGCCCCACCACCACACGGGAAGTGTGATATACTACCTTTCTCTGCAAAGGACATAACACATGAAGGTAATCGCCCCAAATTCTCCTTCCACATCAGCACAATAAAGCAAGCAAGCATGAGAACATTACCAGAGCACAGACCAACATGTACCTAAAATCTTGATCCACTTTGAGAGATTCGACCATGAAAATGAACTGACAGTTTCAGAGTCGGTACATAACTATGTACCAGAAATAAAAGCCACTCATAAGACCTACAGAAACAAACAGACCTTACCCATGTATTTCATCAGCAGTAGTGGCAACCATTTACCCATTCATCATCATCAGCAGTAGTGGCAACCATATACCCATTCATCATCATCATCAGCAGTAGTGGCAACCATATACCCATTCATCATCATCAGCAGCAGTAGTAGTAGTAGTAGTAGCAACCATATACCCATTCATCATCATCATCAGCAGTAGTAGTAGTAGTAGTAGTAGCAACCATATACCCATTCATCATCATAAGCAGTAGTGGCAACCATATACCCATTCATCATCATCATCAGCAGTAGTGGCAACCATTTACCCATTCATCATCATCATCAGCAGTAGTGGCAACCATTTACCCATTCATCATCATCATCATCAGCAGTAGTGGCAACCATTTACCCATTCATCATCATCATCAGCAGTAGTGGCAACCATTTACCCATTCATCATCATCATCATCAGCAGTAGTGGCAACCATTTACCCATTCATCATCATCATCAGCAGTAGTAGTAGTAGTAGTAGCAACCATATACCCATTCATCATCATCATCAGCAGTAGTGGCAACCATATACCCATTCATCATCATCATCAGCAGTAGTAGTAGTAGTAGTAGCAACCATATACCCATTCATCATCATCATCAGCAGTAGTGGCAACCATATACCCATTCATCATCATCATCAGCAGTAGTAGTAGTAGTAGTAGCAACCATATACCCATTCATCATCATCATCAGCAGTAGTAGTAGTAGTAGTAGTAGCAACCATATACCCATTCATCATCATCAGCAGTAGTGGCAACCATATACCCATTCATCATCATCATCAGCAGTAGTGGCAACCATTTACCCATTCATCATCATCATCATCAACAGTAGTGGCAACCATTTACCCATTCATCATCATCATCAGCAGTAGTAGCAACCATATACCCATTCATCATCATCATCATCAGCAGTAGTGGCAACCATTTACCCATTCATCATCATCATCAGCAGTAGTAGTAGTAGTAGTAGCAACCATATACCCATTCACAAAATTATCTTGATCTCGTAAAAATCAACACGGACTTCATCAGTTCAACACCATAAGAGAAGCACTCGTCTACATATACAGTTATCATCTATAGTCGTAATCCCACACATCAAGAACAGTAAGAACAAATTCACAAGAGCAGAGAACATTGTTCAGCGCGTTTTCTACGTCACTGCTCCGTTAAGAAGGATGAATATCGCGTTGGGCATAATTTTCTTTTCTTTTACTCCACCAAACCACACTTAACGTAAATAACCTAATCTAAACCAAAATGTTTATGATACAGAAGAGTAAGTAACTCGGGTCAAAACAGTGGCCCACTCAGAAAAGCATATAGCCAGTCTAAGTTACACGTCTCTCCCTTCACTACAGCATACCAGGTGTGAGAATAGGCAAGTCCATCCCAGATGATCATTTCTGTCATAAAAAACAGGGCGCTGCTGGTGCGTAACACCCCTCCTCCTCCTCCACCACCACCACAATGCGTATGTGTGGTGGTGGCATCTGTACACCACGAGCCTGACGACGCATGCTGCCTAGTGCGTGATAAAACCCTACAGGCAGTATATATATATATATATATATATATATATATATATATATATATATATATATATATATATATAACTATATGGAGGTGGAAAACCATCACGTCACCAGTTAACTGTACGTAGCACATGAGAATATACTTGGCACGAGCGTGCCCCACGGACGTATGAGAGAGAGAGAGAGAGAGAGAGAGAGAGAGAGAGAGAGAGAGAGAGAGAGAGAGAGAGAGAGAGAGAGAGAGAGAGAGAGAGAGAGAGACTGCCACTGCCTACGTCCGGGGAGGTACGTGGGTGGAGAGACGCTGGTTACGGGGCAGAACGCACTTCCTCCCGGGCTACCCCTCCTCCTGACCATCATCCCTCTCTGGGTATATGTCACATGAATCACACGTAGTGAGGCAGGCTTTCCCAGTCGCCAACTATTCAGGACACTTTGTAAACATAAGACGCTTCAACAGGATTGGCTTTCACAGAGAGCGAGCCCAGTGCGGCGTGGATGGCGGTCTTTGGTAAAGCGAGAACACTTGGCGGGTAATGACTTTAATCGTCTTATTCTAAATCTCACATCCTTGCGGCAGGTCAAGGAACATCGCAGGAGGGGGTTGAGGGCACAAACCTCAATGCACATCACACACACACACACACACACATCTGGGTAAGTCGGCTATACAACGATGCCAGACTCAGGCGTCATCCCTTAACTCGAAGTGTTCGTCCTGCGAACTGGCGAGGAGGAAGGCTTTAAAGTCTGTACAACGCTGCAGAGTTCCGATGTGGGACAATCTCTTCCTCCCTCCCTCGCTACCGGCACCTGTGCCATGTCGCCCTCTGCATCCACGGCAAAGAGAAGATACCGCATCATCCCCAGACAACCACGATTGTCTCAAGGCCAAAGTGAACATCAAAACAAGGCATTAAACTGTCGCACGGAGAGATACGCCACGCTGTGTTGAGTTCTCCGATGAAAGCAGAAGGAACAAGTCTGCCTGAAGTAAGAAATTAGAATATCTTGAGGAGAGAGACTTCCTCGACAAGGGAAAATTAAGGGATAGGTGAAACTACAGTCAAACGTAAAACTAAGAGAAAATTAATAACACACAAAGAAAATATTATCATCTTTGTTCTGAAAATACACAGCGAGTCACATGACCTTCAGCGTGATTACACCGTAGCTACATGTAAAGACTTATGAGTAAGGGAAGAACAGTTACTTTGACGGTAGTTCTGTGTGGTTAAACATCAGCCTATCAGCTACCTGCAGCTTCTCATTCCAAGTGACAGTATCTAAGACCCTCAAAGTTTCATCTCAGAGCATCAAGGTAAGACCTAAAGTTTTAGGAAAATCCGTAAGAATCCTTACACATTATGATGATGATGCACAACCCCACTACATACTTAATTCGGAGGAGATAGTTTAACAAGTTTCAGAAAATACATATCGTCTAGTTACACACAGACAAAGCATTTCAGAAAGAGTATGGGTGAAGGGCAAGTAACTAGACATACACGTGGAAGCAAGTATAGAGCGTACAGTGGGCACAATACATCAAAATAGGAGAGTGACAGGTGGGCCCGAGAATGACGGGAGTGGGAACGAAAATGCACACAAGAAAAAATAATGTAACGCCTGTTCGTGTGAAACACTATGACACAACGGATGAAGAATTATGAAAGTCCATTGGTCTGGCCCCACACTGGTAGCCCTGCTTGCATAATATCTTAATATATCGATCGCTAGCGATATTTCCTCTCATTTGTCATAATAAATGTTCCATTGACTTCATATATCCATGGAAATCACTATAATGTGGGGCTAAGTACGAGGAAATCGGTCTCACATTCACGATTACTAACCGAGGCAACACGAGTCGTACTAATCATTTCGAAATTCATCGGACCCATCAGGGAAGATACTTCTTTGACCGTGTGTACATCCTCCACGGTAAGGAGGAACTGAGAGCCAGACAACACCAAGGAACACGACACGTCGTAAGGTTAATCTCTTAACACGATTCCTAGGAACTGCCAGATTTTCTCCCCGACATCTTATAACGGACGACGTCCATCAGCGGACTCCCTCGCAGTCCGTGATCACACTCGACCAAGTACACAAGAAGCACATCATGGCCGTGATCGACCACTTGCTGGCTCCCCTGGACGTAACTACCGACACCTCGGGGAACTTGGGAAAGCTCAGACGTCACGCTGGATGCAAGATTACACATTCGAAGACTCCCGTAATCGCTGACCTCCCAGTTCACAGTGAGCAGGATCATACATGATTCATTCTGTAAGTCGGTCACGTTGTGTCATCATGGACATCATCAGTACCGACTCTCAACATCCCCAGCCCCCACGCCTTCATCCCTCTCCTCCCATCCTCCAACGTTTATCATCAGTTATCATCCACTTACTTCCTGTACCAGTTTTATCATCAGTTATCATCCACGTACTTCCTGTCCCAGTTTTATCATCAGATATCATCCACTTACTTCCTGTACCAGTTTTATCATCAGTTATCATCCACTTACTTCCTGTCCCAGTTTTATCATCAGTTATCATCCACTTACTTCCTGTCCCACTTTTATCATCAGTTATCATCCACTTCCTTCGTGTATCAGTTTCATAAGGCATGATACGACTCAGGCGGTGTCCATGGCTATGCCAAGGAGGAAGTGGGAATTCTGAGGGATTGGTCTAACCAGATATCCAACGGTTGCGAAAATAAGGTACCAAAACGTTGCATACAACGGACTTATCATGAATCTAGTCACATATGCCACTTCTGAAGTCACAGATGAGAGGAGGTTAAGGATCATTTCTGGGAAGCGCTTGAAGACATGGACGAGGCAGTGGATCCAAATGAGATAATAACTGCCTTGGATGACCTGACTATGAAGGATAGATGAAGGAAGACTGACAAGTGGATATATATATATATATATATATATATATATATATATATATATATATATATATATATATATATATATATATATTGTTGACTGTATTGTTGACTGGTTGGTAAGGTTATTTAATGTATGTATGACTCATGTTGAGGTGCCTGAGGATTGGCGGAATGCGTGCATAGTGCCATTGTACAAAGGCAAAGGGGATAAGAGTGAGTGCTCAAATTACAGAGGTATAAGTTTGTTGAGTATTCCTGGTAAATTATATGGGAGGGTATTGACTGAGAGGGTGAAGGCATGTACAGAGCATCAGATTGGGGAAGAGCAGTGTGGTTTCAGAAGTGGTAGAGGATGTGTGGATCAGGTGTTTGCTTTGAAGAATGTATGCGAGAAATACTTAGAAAAGCAAATGGATTTGTATGTAGCATTTATGGATCTGGAGAAGGCATATGATAGAGTTGATAGAGATGCTCTGTGGAAGGTATTAAGAATATATGGTGTGGGAGGCAAGTTGTTAGAAGCAGTGAAAAGTTTTTATCGAGGATGTAAGGCATGTGTACGTGTAGGAAGAGAGGAAAGTGATTGGTTCTCAGTGAATGTAGGTTTGCGGCAGGGGTGTGTGATGTCTCCATGGTCGTTTAATTTGTTTATGGATGGGGTTGTTAGGGAGGTGAATGCAAGAGTTTTGGAAAGAGGGGCAAGTATGAAGTCTGTTGTGGATGAGAGAGCTTGGGAAGTGAGTCAGTTGTTGTTCGCTGATGATACAGCGCTGGTGGCTGATTCATGTGAGAAACTGCAGAAGCTGGTGACTGAGTTTAGTAAAGTGTGTGAAAGAAGAAAGTTAAGAGTAAATGTGAATAACAGCAAGGTTATTAGGTACAGTAGGGTTGAGGGTCAAGTCAATTGGGAGGTAAGTTTGAATGGAGAAAAACTGGAGGAAGTAAAGTGTTTTAGATATCTGGGAGTGGATCTGGCAGCGGATGGAACCATGGAAGCGGAAGTGGATCATAGGGTGGGGGAGGGGGCGAAAATCCTGGGAGCCTTGAAGAATGTGTGGAAGTCGAGAACATTATCTCGGAAAGCAAAAATGGGTATGTTTGAAGGAATAGTGGTTCCAACAATGTTGTATGGTTGCGAGGCGTGGGCTATGGATAGAGTTGTGCGCAGGAGGGTGGATGTGCTGGAAATGAGATGTTTGAGGACAATGAGTGGTGTGAGGTGGTTTGATCGAGTAAGTAACGTAAGGGTAAGAGAGATGTGTGGAAATAAAAAGAGCGTGGTTGAGAGAGCAGAAGAGGGTGTTTTGAAATGGTTTGGGCACATGGAGAGAATGAGTGAGGAAAGATTGACCAAGAGGATATATGTGTCGGAGATGGAGGGAACGAGGAGAAGTGGGAGACCAAATTGGGGGTGGAAAGATGGAGTGAAAAAGATTTTGTGTGATCGGGGCCTGAACATGCAGGAGGGTGAAAGGAGGGCAAGGAATAGAGTGAACTGGATCGATGTGGTATACCGGGGTTGACGTACTGTCAGTGGATTGAATCAGGGCATGTGAAGCGTCTGGGGTAAACCATGGAAAGCTGTGTAGGTATGTATATTTGCGTGTGTGGACGTATGTATATACATGTGTATGGGGGTGGGTTGGGCCATTTCTTTCGTCTGTTTCCTTGCGCTACCTCGCAAACGCGGGAGACAGCGACAAACCGAAAAAAAAAAAGATATATATATATATATATATATATATATATATATATATATATATATATATATATATATGGGGGAAAATGGAAGACGTTGAGGGAAGAGATGGAAGGTGAACCTTAGAGCACCACAGGTATAAGTGTTGCATATCCATATTCTCCATATGTGAACCGACGAACACAGCACGTCTTCAAAGAAACAAGTTGGCGTATTGCCAGTGAGGAGGAATTCCGATGAAACTACGAGATGACAACTGAATCTATGGCAATAAAATGTTGTAACAAAAGATTAGGACAAGAAAAACGAGTAGCAATATTTGGAAGAAAACTGAAAGGAATGTAACGGCGAAATATCAGAGGAGTGCATAGAGTTAGCGCAGTGGAGAACATCATGAGAACATGTTGCCCTCGAAGCCAGAATCACTGAACCATAGAGAGACAAGAAAAGATAACTACATCCACGTAAGGCACTCGAGCTATCAGACTGGCTCGGTGTAATAAGATATCCAAGGGAAGTGGAGCATGAAGAAATAGCCAAGGTCATCTCTCTATCTATCTATCAATCCAGTGCTGATGGGTTAAATGTCAGCATCGATGTAGTCTACACCATCGAGGCGTTTCAAGGTGATGCAAAGGTGATATATACGAAAGACGCCAGGAGTGGACCAATGAAATGAAGATCCTGAGGCGATTATTGCAACACACCAAACCTGAGGACTTGGAACGAAGATGGCAGAGAACTGGGTGAGCGGAGTGGCTGTATCCGCGTCCCACGCCAACCATTTTGAGGGCGGGCGCAAGAGGTATAGGGGAAATCAGTTTATCGTTCGCGAAAGATAAGATGGAAGGTGAAAAGAAAAAAAAATCCAACATAGTCAAAAGGGTGTCAGGCAACAACTCTAAACACGAGGAGCGGATTTATGAATAGGTGTAGTTCTATGTGTGTCAGATACAAATAAATGTATTCAAATAGTAACAGACCAATGGGTCCTTTCGGAGGTGTTTGTGATTCTGAACGAGATCAGAAACTCACAGATCAGTGATGCGAGAGAAAGACATACAGAAATTGTACAGAAATATGATATTGCAAAATACTCTATACTGTACATGTAACAAAAGAGGAGCAAATTATGTCATTCTTGGATCTGAAACGAAGTGTTTATCAACTCGATTCTTATATGTATCAACGGCAATGCTCTCAGTCACCCCAACTGGTCCATAATTCCATATATCAACAATCCTACAAGTGAAAAAAGTAGTTCGCCTCGCTGGATATCAAACGTTTACCCACGAGTTTGTAACCATCACTACGAGTGATCTCAGACGAAAGTAACTTGTTGGATGGAGATTACCGAAACACCTGGCAATGTGGAATACCTGTGTTGGATCACTTCTCAACCTTCTCTCTTCTAAGGTAAATAGACTCAGGTCGTTTAATCGGCTCTTATGGGATTTGTTTCTACCTCTGCGAATCCTCTTATAGGTCGCCTTTGTATTATCGGTCTCCTCTCAAGTAGGGAGACCGAACGCAATATTCAAGCCAGGGACGAACCAATGACTTATAAGGAGGAGGGACAATTTCCCTTGACTTACACTTGATAATCCCACCTATAAATCTAAGAAATTTTTACGCCCTTTTAACTACGGTAGTACACTGCTTAATCTGGCATTAGGTTACCAGAGATAATTACATCCGAGTCTTTCTCCTCATCTACCTTTCGTAGCACCACAGAATGCACCATGTATCTAGCCCGTTCTTGGTTTTATTACCAATATGTAAAACTTTGCACTTATCGGTATCAAAAGTGACTGGCCACCAGCCAGCCCAATCCATCAATTTGTCCACCTTCGTCTGAAGCAGCAGATGTTCGATTTCTGTGGATAACTGGGATTAAATGCTATGTTGATCTGGGATTATATTCAAGGGAAATATGAGTGAATGTGCGTGAGAGTATAATAATACCCGAGAAAACAATACAAAGGACAGGAGTCTACTGAACGTTTGTGGCATCTCGAGGGAAAGGTGGGAAGCAGTCGAAGGTTTCGTAAAATAAGAGGAGGAACGTATGTGTCAGGACGAACGGAGGAATGCCTTGGCATGAAGTTGAGGGTGTGACGAGGCTATGCTGAGTGCACACTGACCGTCTTATGTCCACATAGACGAGGCTGTATCAGAGGTTTACACTGGAGTAAGACCGGAAACCAAGGAAAGCAGAAAGTGAAAATGTTGTTGCAAGATAACTACACTGTATTCCTAGGCGAAATGTCAAGAGGCAATACAAGACAATATGAAGAGATACCATAGTTAAGAGAGTAATTAAGGAGTGAATCCTGAAACTGTATGGAACAAAGACCACGACGGATATGTTATAAGTATGAGGCGCTGGGCAGTATGAGGCTGAGCGAGGCCCGGCATTCAGGCTACGAGTACGGAAGATCGGAGGAGTCTAGCGATAATCTGAGAAGGCGACGAGATCCAACAACATTACAGGCAGCCTGAGGAGCGTGGAGTGGAATAAATACGAGTCTTCAGATGTGGATGAATAATGACGTTGCAAGTCAAATACCAACCCGATGAATCGTATGGAAATCAAAGGTACAGTTTCAGTAAACTATGAGAGTTTGCACGCTGAAGTATGTGGGTTTCCTGAGGCTAGATAGGAGCGGCGGACAGGGTGAGCAAGGAGGGTGTCAGGATGAGGGATGGGGCGGCGAGAGTGGTGACTGTGAACGTGTAAACTAGAGCACGACAATGGTTCGTGAATATGAGGAGGAGGAGGAGGAGGAGGAGGAGGAGGACGGGCGCCGGCAGGGGTCACAGGGAAGTGGATGTGAACGAGACGAAAGGCGTGAGACGTGAGGTGTGGCCTTGAAAGACGTGAAGGTGGCCCTGGTGTGACGTGAGGGGAGGCCCGAGAGTGACGTGAGGGGTGGCCCGAGAGTGACGTGAAGGTACGAAGCGTGAAGGTGGCTTGGTCAAGAGTCTGCAGCACAGGGAGGCGACTGTGTGGAGGTGTGCACAGGATAGTGTTACGGCGAGGGGACGCTGCAAGGGAGGCAGCCAGGCCTGGAGACAACCTACCGGATGATGGAGACACACGGGACAACAACTGCTCCACCACACTCCATCGTGATGGAGAAATCCAAGCGGACACGTCCGAGACTGATGACCGCACAACTGGAGAACCACATGCTAAATTCCTCCTCCACGGCGAAAGAAAATGAATTATGGAACACACACGCAAAAAAGAAAACACTGTGCAGGACCGTATGGAGAGGAATGTATGGTGGTTGTTGTGTCTAGCGGCCGTGTGTGTGTGTGTGTGTGTGTGTGTGAGATCCCCCCCTCCCAATCTGACCAGATCCTGTCTGGCACCACACCCAGGCCAAGACAAGCCAAGCCAGCCAGCCACCGTCTGAGCCAGGTTGCTGCCACATACCTCCCAGGCTATCTGCTGGGGATCAGTGTATGTACTTGCTACATTCATTCCGCGCTGATGTGAATGCCAATACGTGCATGGTCGTTCAACCTGTGTGCCGCACACGGCGGGGGGTGGGGGTAGGAACGCCCTACTCTGATTGCTAATCTCCTGCCGCGTCTCCCCCTTTCTTTATCTAATTATTTACATATTTGCCAGTTTACAAGTTGAATAACAAACACACACACACACACACACACAAACATATATATATATATATATATATATATATGTGTGTGTGTGTGTGTGTGTGTGTGTCTTACCGGACTCGGTCTGCATTATATTAGACCAAAGGTGGGAAGTCATCTTCGTAGAATTCATGTCATTATCAACGGACGAAAAGGATTACAGTCTCAGTGAGGAATTCCTTACTCCACATGATTCCTTTATCTTCGTGGTACTGATCGCAGTGCAGCCTCAGATCTGTAGGAAACCTAGATAAGGGTTCTCAAGTGGGAGTATGGGATAGAGTGTAAGAAAGTAAACTCTAGATTGATATGAGTAAAACTGAAAGTTGATGGAGAGAGATGGGTGATTATTGGTGTATATGCATCTGGGCATGAGAAGAAAGATCATGAGAAGCAAGCGTTTTGGGAGCTGCTGAATGAGTGTGTTAGTGGTTTTGATGCACAAGACCGGGTTATAGTGATGAGTGATTTGAATGCAAAGGTGAGTAATGTGGCAGTTGAGGGAATAATTAGTATACATGGGGTGTTCAGTGTTGTAAATGGAAATGGTGAAGAGCTTGTAGATTTATGTGCTGAAAAAGGACTGGTGATTGGGAATACCTGGTTTAAAAAGAGAGATATACATAAGTATACGTATGTAAGTAGGAGAGATGGCTAGAGAGCGTTATTGGATTACGTGTTAATTGACAGGCGCGCGAAAGAGAGACGTTTCGATGTTAATGTGCTGAGAGGTGCAACTGGAGGGATGTCTGATCATTATCTTGTGGAGGCGAAGGTGAAGATTTGTAGGGGTTTCCAGAAAAGAAGAGAGAATGTTGGGGTGAAGAGAGTGGTGAGAGTAAGTGAGCTTCAGAAGGAGACTTGTGTGAGGAAGTACCAGGAGAGACTGAATACAGAATGGAAAAAGGTGAAAACAAAGGAGGTAAGGGGAGTGGGGGAGGAATGGGATGTATTTAGGGAAGCAGTGATGGCTTGCGCAAAAGATGCTTGTGGCATGAGAAGAGTGGGAGGTGGGTTGATTAGAAAGGGTAGTGAGTGGTGGGATGAAGTAAGACTATTAGTGAAAGAGAAGAGAGAGGCATTTGGACGACTTTTGCAGGGAAATAATGCAAATGAGTGGGAGATGTATAAAAGAAAGAGGCAGGCGGTCAAGAGAAAGGTGGAAGAGGTGAAAAAGAGGGCAAATGAGAGTTGGGGTGAAAGAGTATAATTAAATTTTAGCGAGAATAAAAAGAGGTTTTGGAAGGACGTAAATAAAGTGCGTAAGACAAGGGAACACATGGGAACTTCAGTGAAGGGGGCTAATGGGGAGGTGATAACAAGTAGTGGTGATGTGAGAAGGAGATGGAGTTTACCAAATGGCGTCCTAGCTTCGTCTCTTCGATGTATATCAACTGACTGTTATATTTCTCCCTTGTGTCTCCCCTGATGATGTGATTATTACACGAAAGTGCACTTGGGAACTTTTCGTGTTTCATTTTCCCCATGGACTCATAGGAATATCTTGATCACGCGCAAAACTGGGATCCTTTCCAATATATATATATATATATATATATATATATATATATATATATATATATATATAGAGAGAGAGAGAGAGAGAGAGAGAGAGAGAGAGAGAGAGACTTTTGGATGTTAATGTGCTGAGAGGTGTAACTGGAGGGATGTCTGATCGTTATCTTGTGGAGGCTAAGGTGAAGATTTGTATGGGTTTTCAGAAAAGAAGAGTGAATGTTGGGGTGAAGAGGGTGGTGAGAGTAAGTGAGCTTGTGTGAGGAAGTACCAGGAGAGACTGAGTACAGAATGGAAAAAGGTGAGAACAATGGAAGTAAGGAGAGTGGGGGAGGAATGGGATGTATTTAGGGAATCAGTGATGGATTGCGCAGAAGATGCTTGTGGCATGAGAAGAGTGGGAGGTGGGTTGATTAGAAAGGGTAGTGAGTGGTGGGATGAAGAAGTAAGATTATTAGTGAAAGAGAAGAGAGAGGCATTTGGACGATTTTTGCAGGGAAAAAATGCAATTGAGTGGGAGATGTATAAAAGAATGAGACAGGAGGTCAAGAGAAAGGTGCAAGAGGTGAAAAAGAGGGCAAATGAGAGTTGGGATGAGAGAGTATCATTAAATTTTAGGGAGAATAAAAAGATGTTCTGGAAGGAGGTAAATAAAGTGCGTACGACAAGGGAGCAAATGGGAACTTCAGTGAAGGGCGCAAATGGGGAGGCGATAACAAGTAGTGGTGATGTGAGAAGGAGATGGAGTGAGTATTTTGAAGGTTTGTTGAATGTGTTTGATGATAGAGTGGCAGATATAGGGTGTTTTGGTCGAGGTGGTGTGCAAAGTGAGAGGGTTAGGGAAAATGATTTGGTAAACAGAGAAGAGGTAGTAAAAGCTTTGCGGAAGATGAAAGCCGGCAAGGCAGCAGGTTTGGATGGTATTGCAGTGGAATTTATTTAAAAAGGGGGTGACTGTATTGTTGACTGGTTGGTAAGGTTATTTAATGTATGTATGACTCATGGCTGATTCATGTGAGAAACTGCAGAAGCTGGTGACTGAGTTTGGTAAAGTGTGTGAAAGAAGAAAGTTAAGAGTAAATGTGAATAAGAGCAAGGTTATTAGGTACAGAAGGGTTGAGGGTCATGTCAATTGGGAGGTAAGTTTGAATGGAGAAAAACTGGAGGAAGTAAAGTGTTTTAGATATCTGGGAGTGGATCTGGCAGCGGATGGAACCATGGAAGCGGAAGTGGATCATAGGGTGGGGGAGGGGGCGAAAATCCTGGGAGCCTTGAAGAATGTGTGGAAGTCGAGAACATTATCTCGGAAAGCAAAAATGGGTATGTTTGAAGGAATAGTGGTTCCAACAATGTTGTATGGTTGCGAGGCGTGGGCTATGGATAGAGTTGTGCGCAGGAGGATGGATGTGCTGGAAATGAGATGTTTGAGGACAATGTGTGGTGTGAGGTGGTTTGATCGAGTAAGCAACGTAAGGGTAAGAGAGATGTGTGGAAATAAAAAGAGCGTGGTTGAGAGAGCAGAAGAGGGTGTTTTGAAATGGTTTGGGCACATGGAGAGAACGAGTGAGGAAAGATTGACCAAGAGGATATATGTGTCTGAGGTGGAGGGAACGAGGAGAAGTGGGAGACCAAATTGGAGGTGGAAAGATGGAGTGAAAAAGATTTTGTGTGATCGGGGCCTGAACACGCAGGAGGGTGAAAGGAGGGCAAGGAATAGAGTGAATTGGATCGATGTGGTATACCGGGGTTGACGTGCTGTCAGTGGATTGAATCAGGGCATGTGAAGCGTCTGGGGTAAACCATGGAAAGCTGTGTAGGTACGTATATTTGCGTGTGTGACCGTATGTATATACATGTGTATGGGGGTGTATTGGGCCATTTCTTTCGTCTGTTTCCTTGCGCTACCTCGCAAACGCGGGAGACAGCGACAAAAAAAAAAAAAGACTCATGGTGAGGTGCCTGAGGATTGGCGGAATGCGTGCATAGTGCCTTTGTACAAAGGCAAAGGGGATAAGAGTGAGTGCTCAAATTAGAGAGGTATAAGTTCGTTGAGTATTCCTGGGAAATTATATGGGAGGGTATTGATTGAGAGGGTGAAGGCATGTACAGAGCATCAGATTGGGGAAGAGCAGTGTGGTTTCAGAAGTGGTAGAGGATGTGTGGATCAGGTGTTTGCTTTGAAGAATGTATGTGAGAAATACTTACAAAAGCAAATGGATTTGTATGCAGCATTTATGGATCTGGAGAAGGCATATGATAGAGTTCATACAGATGCTCTGTGGAAGGTATTAAGAATAAATGGTGTGGGAGGCAAGTTGTTAGAAGCAGTGAAAAGTTTTTATCGAGGATGTAAGGCATGTGTACGTGTAGGAAGAGAGGAAAGTGATTGGTTCTCAGTGAATGTAGGTTTGCGGCAGGGGTGTGTGATGTCTCCATGGTTGTTTAATTTGTTTATGGATGGGGTTGTTAGGGAGGTGAATGCAAGAGTTTTGGAAAGAGGGGCAAGTATGAAGTCTGTTGTGAATGAGAGAGCTTGGGAAGTGAGTCAGTTGTTGTTCGCTGATGATACAGCGCTAGTGGATGATTCATGTGAGAAACTGCAGAAGCTGGTGACTGAATTTGGTAAAGTGTGTGAAAGAAGAAAGTTAAGAGTAAATGTGAATAAGAGCAAGGTTATTAGGTACAGTAGGGTTGAGGGTCAAGTCAATTGGGAGGTAAGTTTGAATGGAGAAAAACTGGAGGAAGTAAAGTGTTTTAGATATCTGGTAGTGGATCTGGCAGCGGATGGAACCATGGAAGCGGAAGTGAATCATAGGGTGGGGGAGGGGGCGAAAATCCTGGGAGCCTTGAAGAATGTGTCGAAGTCGAGAACATTATCTCGGAAAACAAAAATGGGTATGTTTGAAGGAATAGTGGTTCCAACAATGTTGTATGGCTGCGAGGCTTGGGCTATGGTTAGAGTTGTGCGCAGGAGGGTGGATGTGCTGGAAATGAGATGTTTGAGGACAATGTGTGGTGTGAGGTGGTTTGATCGAGGAAGTAATGTAAGGGTAAGAGAGATGTGTGGAAATAAACAGAGCGGTATTTGAGAGAGCAGAAGAGGGTGTTTTGAAATGGTTTGGGCACATGGAGAGAATGAGTGAGGAAAGATTGACCAAGAGGATATATGTGTCGGAGGTGGAGGGAACGAGGAGAAGTGAGAGACCAAATTGGAGGTGGAAAGATGGAGTGAAAAAGATTTTGTATGATCGGGGCCTGAACATGCAGGAGGGTGACAGGAGGGCAAGGAATAGAGTGAATTGGATCTATGTGGTATACCGGGGTTGACGTGCTGTCAGTGGATTGAATGAGGGCATGTGAAGCGTCTGGGGTAAACCATGGAAAGCTGTGTAGGTATGTGTATTTGCGTGTGTGGACGTGTATGTATATACATGTGTATGGGGGTGGGTTGGGCCATTTCTTTCGTCTGTTTCCTTGCGCTACCTCGCAAACGCGGGAGACAGCGACAAACCGAAAAAAAAAAAAGATATATATATATATATATATATATATATATATATATATATATATATATATATATATGGGGGAAAATGGAAGACGTTGAGGGAAGAGATGGAAGGTGAACCTAGAGCACCACAGGTATAAGTGTTGCATATCCATATTCTCCATATGTGAACCGACGAACACAGCACGTCTTCAAAGAAACAAGTTGGCGTATTGCCAGTGAGGAGGAATTCCGATGAAACTACGAGATGACAACTGAATCTATGGCAATAAAATGTTGTAACAAAAGATTAGGACAAGAAAAACGAGTAGCAATA
The DNA here is from genome assembly GCF_036320965.1 of Panulirus ornatus. NCBI lineage: Eukaryota > Metazoa > Arthropoda > Malacostraca > Decapoda > Palinuridae > Panulirus > Panulirus ornatus. The sequence goes on along the minus strand of NC_092230.1, from coordinate 24,800,509 downwards.
TTTGGAAGAAAACTGAAAGGAATGTAACGGCGAATATCAGAGGAGTGCATAGAGTTAGCGCAGTGGAGAACATCATGAGAACATGTTGCCCTCGAAGCCAGAATCACTGAACCATAGAGAGACAAGAAAAGATAACTACATCCACGTACGGCACTCGAGCTATCAGACTGGCTCGGTGGAATAAGATATCCAAGGGAAGTGGAGCATGAAGAAATAGCCAAGGTCATCTCTCTATCTATCTATCAATCCAGTGCTGATGGGTTAAATGCCAGCATCGATGTAGTCTACACCATCGAGGCGTTTCAAGGTGATGCAAAGGTGATATATACGAAAGACGCCAGGAGTGGACCAATGAAATGAAGATCCTGAGGCGATTATTGCAACACACCAAACCTGAGGACTTGGAACGAAGATGGCAGAGGACTGGGTGAGCGGAGTGGCTGTATCTGCGTCCCACGCCAACCATTTTGAGGGCGGGCGCAAGAGCTACAGGGGTAATCAGTTTATCGTTCGCGAAAGATAAGATGGAAGGTAAAAAGAAAAAAAAATCCAACATAGTCAAAAGGGTGTCAGGCAACAACTCTAAACACGAGGAGCGGATTTATGAATAGGTGTAGTTCTCTGTGTGTCAGATACAAATAAATGTATTCAAGTAGTAACAGACCAATGGGTCCTTTCGGAGGTGTTTGTGATTCTGAACGAGATCAGAAACTCACAGATCAGTGATGCGAGAGAAAGACATACAGAAATTGTACAGAAATATCATATTGCAAAATACTCTATACTGTACATGTAACAAAAGAGGAGCAAATTATGTCATTCTTGGATCTGAAACGAAGTGTTTATCAACTCGATTCTTATATGTATCAACGGCAATGCTCTCAGTCACCCCAACTGGTCCATAATTCCATATATCAACAATCCTACAAGTGAAAAAAAATAGTTCGCCTCGCTGGATATCAAACGTTTACCCACGAGTTTGTAACCATCACTACGAGTGATCTCAGACGAAAGTAACTTGTTGGATGGAGATTACCGAAACACCTAGCGATGTGGAATACCTGTGTTGGATCACTTCTCAACCTTCTCTCTTCTAAGCTAAATAGACTCAGGTCGTTCAATCGGCTCTTATGGGATTTGTTTCTCCCTCTGCGAATCCTCTTATAGGTCGCCTTTGTATTATCGGTCTCCTCTCAAGTAGGGAGACCGAACGCAATATTCAAGCCAGGGACGAACCAATGACTTATAAGGAGGAGGGACAATTTCCCTTGACTTACACTTGATAATCCCACCTATAAATCTAAGAAATTTTTACGCCCTTTTAACTACGGTAGTACACTGCTTAATCTGGCATTAGGTTACCAGAGATAATTACATCCGAGTCTTTCTCCTCATCTACCTTTCGTAGCACCACAGAATGCACCATGTATCTAGCCCGTTCTTGGTTTTATTACCAATATGTAAAACTTTGCACTTATCGGTATCAAAAGTGACTGGCCACCAGCCAGCCCAATCCATCAATTTGTCCACCTTCGTCTGAAGCAGCAGATGTTCGATTTCTGTGGATAACTGGGATTAAATGCTATGTTGATCTGGGATTATATTCAAGGGAAATATGAGTGAATGTGCGTGAGAGTATAATAATACCCGAGAAAACAATACAAAGGACAGGAGTCTACTGAACGTTTGTGGCATCTCGAGGGAAAGGTGGGAAGCAGTCGAAGGTTTCGTAAAATAAGAGGAGGAACGTATGTGTCAGGACGAATGGAGGAATGCCTTGGCATGAAGTTGAGGGTGTGACGAGGCTATGCTGAGTGCACATTGACCGTCTTATGTCCACATAGACGAGGCTGTATCAGAGGTTTACACTGGAGTAAGACCGGAAACCAAGGAAAGCAGAAAGTGAAAATGTTGTTGCAAGATAACTACACTGTATTCCTAGGCGAAATGTCAAGAGGCAATACAAGACAATATGAAGAGATACCATAGTTAAGAGAGTAATTAAGGAGTGAATCCTGAAACTGTATGGAACAAAGACCACGACGGATATAAGTATGAGGCGCTGGGCAGTATGAGGCTGAGCGAGGCCCGGCATTCAGGCTACGAGTACGGAAGAACGGAGGAGTCTAGCGATAATCTGAGAAGGCGACGAGATCCAACAACATTACAGGCAGCCTGAGGAGCGTGGAGTGGAATAAATACGAGTCTTCAGATGTGGATGAATAATGACGTTGCAAGTCAAATACCAACCCGATGAATCGTATGGAAATCAAAGGTACAGTTTCAGTAAACTATGAGAGTTTGCACGCTGAAGTATGTGGGTTTCCTGAGGCTAGATAGGAGCGGCGGACAGGGTGAGCAAGGAGGGTGTCAGGATGAGGGATGGGGCGGCGAGAGTGGTGACTGTGAACGTGTAAACTAGAGCACGACAATGGTTCGTGAATATGAGGAGGAGGAGGACGGGCGCCGGCAGGGTCACAGGGAAGTGGATGTGAACGAGACGAAAGGCGTGAGACGTGAGGTGTGGCCTTGAAAGACGTGAAGGTGGCCCTGGTGTGACGTGAGGGGAGGCCCGAGAGTGACGTGAGGGGTGGCCCGAGAGTGACGTGAAGGTACGAAGCGTGAAGGTGGCTTGGTCAAGAGTTTGCAGCACAGGGAGGCGACTGTGTGGACCACACGGCGAGGGGACGCTGCAAGGGAGGCAGCCAGGCCTGGAGACAACCTACCGGATGATGGAGACACACGGGACAACAACTGCTCCACCACACTCCATCGTGATGGAGAAATCCAAGCGGACACGTCCGAGACTGATGACCGCACAACTGGAGAACCACATGCTAAATTCCTCCTCCACGGCGAAAGAAAATGAATTATGGAACACACACGCAAAAAAGAAAACACTGTGCAGGACCGTATGGAGAGGAATGTATGGTGGTTGTTGTGTCTAGCGGCCGTGTGTGTGTGTGTGTGTGTGTGTGTGAGATCCCCCCCTCCCAATCTGACCAGATCCTGTCTGGCACCACACCCAGGCCAAGACAAGCCAAGCCAGCCAGCCACCGTCTGAGCCAGGTTGCTGCCACATACCTCCCAGGCTATCTGCTGGGGATCAGTGTATGTACTTGCTACATTCATTCCGCGCTGATGTGAATGCCAATACGTGCATGGTCGTTCAACCTGTGTGCCGCACACGGCGGGGGGTGGGGGTAGGAACGCCCTACTCTGATTGCTAATCTCCTGCCGCGTCTCCCCCTTTCTTTATCTAATTATTTACATATTTGCCAGTTTACAAGTTGAATAACAAACACACACACACACACACACACAAACATATATATATATATATATATATATATATGTGTGTGTGTGTGTGTGTGTGTGTGTCTTACCGGACTCGGTCTGCATTATATTAGACCAAAGGTGGGAAGTCATCTTCGTAGAATTCATGTCATTATCAACGGACGAAAAGGATTACAGTCTCAGTGAGGAATTCCTTACTCCACATGATTCCTTTATCTTCGTGGTACTGATCGCAGTGCAGCCTCAGATCTGTAGGAAACCTAGATAAGGGTTCTCAAGTGGGAGTATGGGATAGAGTGTAAGAAAGTAAACTCTAGATTGATATGAGTAAAACTGAAAGTTGATGGAGAGAGATGGGTGATTATTGGTGTATATGCAGCTGGGCATGAGAAGAAAGATCATGAGAAGCAAGCGTTTTGGGAGCTGCTGAATGAGTGTGTTAGTGGTTTTGATGCACAAGACGGGTTATAGTGATGAGTGATTTGAATGCAAAGGTGAGTAATGTGGCAGTTGAGGGAATAATTAGTATACATGGGGTGTTCAGTGTTGTAAATGGAAATGGTGAAGAGCTTGTAGATTTATGTGCTGAAAAAGGACTGGTGATTGGGAATACCTGGTTTAAAAAGAGAGATATACATAAGTATACGTATGTAAGTAGGAGAGATGGCTAGAGAGCGTTATTGGATTACGTGTTAATTGACAGGCGCGCGAAAGAGAGACGTTTCGATGTTAATGTGCTGAGAGGTGCAACTGGAGGGATGTCTGATCATTATCTTGTGGAGGCGAAGGTGAAGATTTGTAGGGGTTTCCAGAAAAGAAGAGAGAATGTTGGGGTGAAGAGAGTGGTGAGAGTAAGTGAGCTTCAGAAGGAGACTTGTGTGAGGAAGTACCAGGAGAGACTGAATACAGAATGGAAAAAGGTGAAAACAAAGGAGGTAAGGGGAGTGGGGGAGGAATGGGATGTATTTAGGGAAGCAGTGATGGCTTGCGCAAAAGATGCTTGTGGCATGAGAAGAGTGGGAGGTGGGTTGATTAGAAAGGGTAGTGAGTGGTGGGATGAAGTAAGACTATTAGTGAAAGAGAAGAGAGAGGCATTTGGACGACTTTTGCAGGGAAATAATGCAAATGAGTGGGAGATGTATAAAAGAAAGAGGCAGGCGGTCAAGAGAAAGGTGGAAGAGGTGAAAAAGAGGGCAAATGAGAGTTGGGGTGAAAGAGTATAATTAAATTTTAGCGAGAATAAAAAGAGGTTTTGGAAGGACGTAAATAAAGTGCGTAAGACAAGGGAACACATGGGAACTTCAGTGAAGGGGGCTAATGGGGAGGTGATAACAAGTAGTGGTGATGTGAGAAGGAGATGGAGTTTACCAAATGGCGTCCTAGCTTCGTCTCTTCGATGTATATCAACTGACTGTTATATTTCTCCCTTGTGTCTCCCCTGATGATGTGATTATTACACGAAAGTGCACTTGGGAACTTTTCGTGTTTCATTTTCCCCATGGACTCATAGGAATATCTTGATCACGCGCAAAACTGGGATCCTTTCCAATATATATATATATATATATATATATATATATATATATATATAATATATATAGAGAGAGAGAGAGAGAGAGAGAGAGAGAGAGAGAGAGAGAGACTTTTGGATGTTAATGTGCTGAGAGGTGTAACTGGAGGGATGTCTGATCGTTATCTTGTGGAGGCTAAGGTGAAGATTTGTATGGGTTTTCAGAAAAGAAGAGTGAATGTTGGGGTGAAGAGGGTGGTGAGAGTAAGTGAGCTTGTGTGAGGAAGTACCAGGAGAGACTGAGTACAGAATGGAAAAAGGTGAGAACAATGGAAGTAAGGAGAGTGGGGGAGGAATGGGATGTATTTAGGGAATCAGTGATGGATTGCGCAGAAGATGCTTGTGGCATGAGAAGAGTGGGAGGTGGGTTGATTAGAAAGGGTAGTGAGTGGTGGGATGAAGAAGTAAGATTATTAGTGAAAGAGAAGAGAGAGGCATTTGGACGATTTTTGCAGGGAAAAAATGCAATTGAGTGGGAGATGTATAAAAGAATGAGACAGGAGGTCAAGAGAAAGGTGCAAGAGGTGAAAAAGAGGGCAAATGAGAGTTGGGATGAGAGAGTATCATTAAATTTTAGGGAGAATAAAAAGATGTTCTGGAAGGAGGTAAATAAAGTGCGTACGACAAGGGAGCAAATGGGAACTTCAGTGAAGGGCGCAAATGGGGAGGCGATAACAAGTAGTGGTGATGTGAGAAGGAGATGGAGTGAGTATTTTGAAGGTTTGTTGAATGTGTTTGATGATAGAGTGGCAGATATAGGGTGTTTTGGTCGAGGTGGTGTGCAAAGTGAGAGGGTTAGGGAAAATGATTTGGTAAACAGAGAAGAGGTAGTAAAAGCTTTGCGGAAGATGAAAGCCGGCAAGGCAGCAGGTTTGGATGGTATTGCAGTGGAATTTATTTAAAAAGGGGGTGACTGTATTGTTGACTGGTTGGTAAGGTTATTTAATGTATGTATGACTCATGGCTGATTCATGTGAGAAACTGCAGAAGCTGGTGACTGAGTTTGGTAAAGTGTGTGAAAGAAGAAAGTTAAGAGTAAATGTGAATAAGAGCAAGGTTATTAGGTACAGAAGGGTTGAGGGTCATGTCAATTGGGAGGTAAGTTTGAATGGAGAAAAACTGGAGGAAGTAAAGTGTTTTAGATATCTGGGAGTGGATCTGGCAGCGGATGGAACCATGGAAGCGGAAGTGGATCATAGGGTGGGGGAGGGGGCGAAAATCCTGGGAGCCTTGAAGAATGTGTGGAAGTCGAGAACATTATCTCGGAAAGCAAAAATGGGTATGTTTGAAGGAATAGTGGTTCCAACAATGTTGTATGGTTGCGAGGCGTGGGCTATGGATAGAGTTGTGCGCAGGAGGATGGATGTGCTGGAAATGAGATGTTTGAGGACAATGTGTGGTGTGAGGTGGTTTGATCGAGTAAGCAACGTAAGGGTAAGAGAGATGTGTGGAAATAAAAAGAGCGTGGTTGAGAGAGCAGAAGAGGGTGTTTTGAAATGGTTTGGGCACATGGAGAGAACGAGTGAGGAAAGATTGACCAAGAGGATATATGTGTCTGAGGTGGAGGGAACGAGGAGAAGTGGGAGACCAAATTGGAGGTGGAAAGATGGAGTGAAAAAGATTTTGTGTGATCGGGGCCTGAACAAGCAGGAGGGTGAAAGGAGGGCAAGGAATAGAGTGAATTGGATCGATGTGGTATACCGGGGTTGACGTGCTGTCAGTGGATTGAATCAGGGCATGTGAAGCGTCTGGGGTAAACCATGGAAAGCTGTGTAGGTACGTATATTTGCGTGTGTGACCGTATGTATATACATGTGTATGGGGGTGTATTGGGCCATTTCTTTCGTCTGTTTCCTTGCGCTACCTCGCAAACGCGGGAGACAGCGACAAAAAAAAAAAAAGACTCATGGTGAGGTGCCTGAGGATTGGCGGAATGCGTGCATAGTGCCTTTGTACAAAGGCAAAGGGGATAAGAGTGAGTGCTCAAATTAGAGAGGTATAAGTTCGTTGAGTATTCCTGGGAAATTATATGGGAGGGTATTGATTGAGAGGGTGAAGGCATGTACAGAGCATCAGATTGGGGAAGAGCAGTGTGGTTTCAGAAGTGGTAGAGGATGTGTGGATCAGGTGTTTGCTTTGAAGAATGTATGTGAGAAATACTTACAAAAGCAAATGGATTTGTATGCAGCATTTATGGATCTGGAGAAGGCATATGATAGAGTTCATACAGATGCTCTGTGGAAGGTATTAAGAATAAATGGTGTGGGAGGCAAGTTGTTAGAAGCAGTGAAAAGTTTTTATCGAGGATGTAAGGCATGTGTACGTGTAGGAAGAGAGGAAAGTGATTGGTTCTCAGTGAATGTAGGTTTGCGGCAGGGGTGTGTGATGTCTCCATGGTTGTTTAATTTGTTTATGGATGGGGTTGTTAGGGAGGTGAATGCAAGAGTTTTGGAAAGAGGGGCAAGTATGAAGTCTGTTGTGAATGAGAGAGCTTGGGAAGTGAGTCAGTTGTTGTTCGCTGATGATACAGCGCTAGTGGATGATTCATGTGAGAAACTGCAGAAGCTGGTGACTGAATTTGGTAAAGTGTGTGAAAGAAGAAAGTTAAGAGTAAATGTGAATAAGAGCAAGGTTATTAGGTACAGTAGGGTTGAGGGTCAAGTCAATTGGGAGGTAAGTTTGAATGGAGAAAAACTGGAGGAAGTAAAGTGTTTTAGATATCTGGTAGTGGATCTGGCAGCGGATGGAACCATGGAAGCGGAAGTGAATCATAGGGTGGGGGAGGGGGCGAAAATCCTGGGAGCCTTGAAGAATGTGTCGAAGTCGAGAACATTATCTCGGAAAACAAAAATGGGTATGTTTGAAGGAATAGTGGTTCCAACAATGTTGTATGGCTGCGAGGCTTGGGCTATGGTTAGAGTTGTGCGCAGGAGGGTGGATGTGCTGGAAATGAGATGTTTGAGGACAATGTGTGGTGTGAGGTGGTTTGATCGAGGAAGTAATGTAAGGGTAAGAGAGATGTGTGGAAATAAACAGAGCGGTATTTGAGAGAGCAGAAGAGGGTGTTTTGAAATGGTTTGGGCACATGGAGAGAATGAGTGAGGAAAGATTGACCAAGAGGATATATGTGTCGGAGGTGGAGGGAACGAGGAGAAGTGAGAGACCAAATTGGAGGTGGAAAGATGGAGTGAAAAAGATTTTGTATGATCGGGGCCTGAACATGCAGGAGGGTGACAGGAGGGCAAGGAATAGAGTGAATTGGATCTATGTGGTATACCGGGGTTGACGTGCTGTCAGTGGATTGAATGAGGGCATGTGAAGCGTCTGGGGTGAACCATGGAAAGTTGTGTGGGGCCTGGATGTGGAAATGGAGCTGTGGTTTCGGGCATTATTGCATGACAGCTAGAGACTGAGTGTGAACGAATGGGGCCTTTGTTGTCTTTCCTAGTGCTACCTCGCACACATGAGGGGGGAGGGGGATGGTATTCCATGTGTGGCGAGGTGGCGATGGGAATGAATAAAGGTAGACAGTGTGAATTGTGTGCATGGGTATATATGTATGGGTCTGTGTGTGTATATATATATGTGTACATTGAGATGTATAGGTATGTATATTTGCGTGTGTGGACGTGTATGTATATACATTGTGTATGGGGGTGGGCTGGGCCATTTCTTTCGTCTGTTTCCTTGCGCTATCTCGCAAACGCGGGAGACAGCGACAAAGCAAAATAAATATATATATATATATATATATATATATATATATATATATATATATATATATATATATATATATATATATATATTCTTTTTTTCTTTTAAACTATTCGCCATTTCCCGCGTTAGCGAGGTAGCGTTTAGAACAGAGGACTGGGCCTTTTTTGGAATATCCTCACCTGGCCCCCTCTGTTCCTTCTTTTGGAAAATTAAAAAAAAAATAAACGAGAGGGGAGGATTTCCAGCCCCCCGCTCCCTCCCCTTTTAGTCGCCTTCTACGACACGCAGGGAATACGTGGGAAGTATTCTTAATCCCCTATCCCCAGGGATAATATATATATATATATATATATATATATATATATATATATATATATATATATATATATATATATATATATTCTATGAGTCCAAGGGGAAATGAAACACGATAAGTTCCCAAGTGCACTTTCGTGGAATAATCACATCATCAGGGAAGATAGAAGAAAAATTTAACTCTGTTGATATACAACGAAAAGACGTAGCTAGGACGCCATTTGGTAAACAAGTGACTGTATACATATATATATATATATATATATATATATATATATATATATATATATATATATATATATATATATATATATATATATCTTTTCTTTTCTTTCAAACTATTCGCCATTTCCCGCGTTAGCGAGGTAGCGTTAGGAACAGAGGACTGGGCCTTTTTTGGAATATCCTCACCTGGCCCCCTCTGTTCCTTCTTTTGGAAAATTAAAAAAAAAACGAGAGGGGAGGATTTCCAGCCCCCCGCTCCCTCCCCTTTTAGTCGCCTTCTACGACACGCAGGGAATACGTGGGAAGTATTCTTAATCCCCTATCCCCAGGGAAAATATATATATATATATATATATATATATATATATATATATATATATATATATATATATATATATATATATAGCACATTCTTTCCATATATCGTAAAAGCATCAATGAAAACCATGGAAATCGGTAAGGTACGGGCGCGGAGTTTTGGCAGCAGCTGCTGGTGGTCGTCAGATGCCAGACGACCACCAGCCAGGCTCTCGTAACTACCGTTTTCATTAAACCTCATATTGCCACATCTTCACCTGCCGCAGCCTTTATACTGCACATCCTGGTGTCACATCAGCGAGTCTTCCCACCTTGACGCCTCTGATTCTCTGTTTCCTCGTCTTACTGAACATGATGGCTGGCACCTGCACCTAAACAGACCCATCGGTCAAAGCTTTATTTTTTTTTTGGCCTTACACTTGCAGCATCACCGCCACTTCCGCTCCCACATCATGCACATCCTGGACGAGAGACGAGAGAGAGAGAGAGAGAGAGAGAGAGAGAGAGAGAGAGAGAGAGAGAGAGAGAGAGAGAGAGAGAGAGAGAGAGAGTCCGCCATCGTATGGTAATCATAAGACAATCTTATTGCTTACCTGCGGAACGTCTCTAACACTAGTATTTTGTCTACCTGTCTTTCATGTTTCTCTCTCACCGCCTCCCCCTCTTCCCTTTCAAAACTCTCTCTCTCTCTCTCTCTCTCTCTCTCTCTCTCTCTCTCTCTCTCTCTCTCTCTCTCTCTCTCTCTCTCATCCTGCCTGGGTAGTAAGAGAAGACGGGGGCATTAGGCCGTCACCGCTGGAGCCTGTCAAGTGGAGGACCGTTCTTCACCTGCGCCTCCCCCTAGCGTCACCCCCACGTACATACAATGTATGGTTCGGCGCGCTGCAAAATACGGCTGCCAGGAGTTACCGAGCGTGGACCGGTTCCCCCGTGTACGATCATCATCGGCCGAGATAACTCATCCCCCATTACTCTACCAAACTGTTTTGTTTTTACCTTGCGACATTTATATAACTTTCTTTGGACTAGTGTGTTCAGGCTTTTATTCTAATTGTAAGTTGTCAGCCGTTTACATAATATATATATATATATATATATATATATATATATATATATATATATATATATATATCATCTCTGGGTATAGAGGAGAAAGAATACTTCCCACGTATCCCCTGCGTGTCGTAGAAGGCGACTAAAAGGGACGGGAGCGGGAGGCTGGAAATCCTCCCCTCTCGTTTAAACGAGAGACGATTAAAAGAAGAAACAAAGAAGGGGGCTAAGTGAGAATATTCCCTCAAAGTCTCCATCTACTGTTCTTAAAAAGAATATATATATATATATATATATATATATATATATATATATATATATATATATATATATATATATATATATATATCCTATCTCATTATTGCATCTCACCTAACAATGTGATCATTACACGAAAATGCACTTGGGACCTTATCGTGTTTGATTTTCCTCGTGGGTATCAGCAAATACTAAATCACGCGCACCACTTTGAACTATATATATATATATATATATATATATATATATATATATATATATATATATATGTGTGTGTGTGTGTGTGTGTGTGTGTGTGTGTGTATGTGTGTGTGTGTTACGGGCTCTACTTGCTCGGTGTTACACCGTCGGTGAAAAGTAATCACTGGCGGGGCTGTATCATCAAGGTTTGTAGAGTCTTGCCAAAGAACTAATCATTCCAGAGGGTCCATCACTCCCCTGCTACTGGAAATAGCGCAACCTTGTAGCTGGACGAGCTCCCGGGAAAAGAGGTCCTGAAGTTACTGGAAGACCCATTCAAGAATCAGATGTGGATCAGGCGTTTACCTTGAACAATATGCGAGAAATACGAGAGAGAGAGAGAGAGAGAGAGAGAGAGAGAGAGAGAGAGAGAGAGAGAGAGAGAGAGAGAGAGAAATGGTGCACAAGATGGTATATGATTATGCAGGTAAGATGGCTTGAACTGTATGCATTCATGATGTTTGGTTTATGATGTGGATGCTGTGTACACTGTCGAGGGTGGTGTGTGGGAAAGTAGCTTGGGATTTCATGTCTTCGTACACCTCAGGTAGGTACCGGGACTATCAGGCTGTTGTACGTGGCAATTCTACGCAAGGAACTCACTTAGGGTTTCATACACTGTTTACAAGATGTTACCTATGTATGTGACTGTGGGCCACATACAGGTCTGGTCACCTGGCTAAGGGACACTATCATATTCCGTGCTGTCTCTGTTCCTGTGATGGTTTCTACCCCAATAATCGACGTAAACAGAAGGTGAGGACCGCCACCGACACGTCCGTCCGAGATCATATCACAAATATGTATTTGTGATCGACCAAGAGTCGAGTCAGGATGGCCAACCTTGTGCTACCCGTTCCCGACACTGAACACGGAGATGATCTCCAGGCACCCCTGCACAGCCCCCTTTCCTCTGTGCACCGTGGGCTGTACTGCTTCATCTGGCTCAACAGCAGAAAGCGACGATGTGAACAACGTTGTGCGTGGTTGGTACTTGGATATGGGAGCGACTGGAACCACCAGATGCTGTCGAGTCGAGAAATGCTCCACCTCCTCACACTGACCACCGACCACTGCCATCACTTGCCAGGAACGTCTTCCGATGCCCTTACACTCTCATTCCACTCCTATAATTCTGTAGCTTAAGCAGCTGCACAAAATCTCATAATATGAGAAAGAATAAAAAAAATGGCACACAACAAATGAACAATAGGAACCATACCTCACTTCATGATGATAAGTGCAGCAGACACTTTTCCTTCTTTTGTTTACCTCCTCCCAACATGATTTAAGGTTCTCCTTAAGATTCTAATCTAGCCTCGCTCCAATATCTTACGTGTTCCCTTCTACTCATCATCAGATATACTCAGTTTATATCATTAATTAAAGAGCCTTTCTCTCTGACTCATCTCTCACTGTTCACTGACGCCTTTAAGATTTCATCCTAAGATCTTATCAGCACATGCACTTGACTTGTGACACCATCACATCTTTCCTCTCTCTCTCTCTCTCTCTCTCTCTCTCTCTCTCTCTCCTCTCTCTCTCTCTCTCTCTCTCTCTCTCTCTCTCTCTCTCTCTCTCTCTCCATACACCTGTAACTGCCTCTACAGCTGTCTCCAGGCTTTGTCCTTACACCTGTACGTAACACTGTGGTTCTATGCAGGTGCTGTCCTTCCACCTGTTCGTAAACACAATAAAAACAATAGTATCTTCGAACTTTTTATGTGAAACAACATGATACCACGGATGAAGTATTCTGAGAAGTACACATTGGTCTGGCATAAACTGGTAGTCTTGCGCTCGTGCTGATGTAGGTATGTCGATTGCTGCAATATTTCCCGTCATTTGCCAACATAAATGTTATATTGATCTTATACTTCAATAGAAACAACAATAAAGTGGGTGTAACATAATCACCAAGACGTCTGTCTCACATGCACGCTTACCAACCCTACCGAGACGACAACAACAGTCGTTTTGATCATTTCGTAATTCATCGCACCCATGCGGAAAGATGCATCCTTTACCGTGTGTACTTCTACGACTGTCTCCAGGTGCTGACCTTCCAGATGTACAAAAGTATTGTTACACTTGCCATACACAACATTTTGAAAGATAGGATGAAGGTTTATGTTATATTCTCCTTGGGAACTTTCCTAAGTGGAATTACCAGATACGTGTACACAGGCATCATCACTTCAACGATATTCTGTGCTGATTTTGGACTACAGTTTTCCACGAGTGCTGTCGGACGCATACCTTTTATTCTTTGACCATGACCAGCAGATGAACAACTTACACTCCTACATCCTATGACCGGACAAGCTACCACGTCACGAGTAATAATGTCTGTCATACCCTCACATTACCTGTCATGTTCTTTACTCCCAGACTACGTTAGTCATATCTATGTGTACGTTCTCGACACAATATCACACGACCCTTCAGCACAACAGTAAAACCCTTGAGCACAACGGTAACGACCCTTGAAGGCAATGGTAACGGATATGTACGTGTATCTCTGTGAAGCAATATTCATCCCTAAGGCTGTATGGAAATCACTTTTCTCGTGAAACCTTAAGACATTCCAGCTACCGTATGTAATTAAGGTCTTTATCTTGGCCATCCAACCCCGTCACTCATCATGACATTCTTCTTTGTACAAACACTTTACTCGTTCCCAGCACACGTTCATCCCACACACCACTCTCAATCTCACGTCCCCTTTTACATCACAAGGCATGAATGTAATCGTACCATTAACTAACACTCCACAAGCCTTACGCCACCACAACACAGTCACGCCATCAAACTCCAGCCTGTCTTGTGCTCCACACCTCCCACGGGAGCACATCACCTCACCACCCGACACTGCCACACTCAAACACCACTTAACCACACTCCATCACAACCCTTCAAACACCACAACACGTGCTTACACTCCCTACAATCCCACCAGGGTTCACCACATCACCACACTCTATCATACTCATCCTCCAACATACACTCTTCAACTCACGCACCACTGCACACTACACGCAACGCACCTTCACATCCCGCCATACACCAGCACAGAAGCACACAGCATCATACTCCATTATATTCTGAAAGAATTTCACCTTCAAAAACACCCTTACACCCTGCAATACATCCTGATATTGTACCATACTGTCACATAATCCAGCCAACAGGCCCACAAAACCGCCAAACACCCTGCCAGATACCTTCACACTCCACACTCTATCACATGCCCTTACATTCCACTAAACAGGTTTACAATTAATCGTATACTGCAACCGACATTCTTACACATTCACTCTCCTAAACTCAGTACACGTACACGTGTACCTGTATACCTTCAACCCCCAGTCTAACTCTTTCAATAACCCTCGAACTCTAAACAATACGTGATTATTAAACCAAACTCCGACACCCACCTCCGCACTCCACCAAACACCATACGCTTTCATACTCCACCACACACCCTCAAAATACACCCTCTCCTCCTACATGTCCTGATATTCCACCCCACAGCACTCACCACAATACACTCCAACACACTCTCACACTCCACCAGCACCAACAACGACACAACAAACTCCAACATACACAATGACACTCCATCACCGCCCACCACACTATACACTCAACTCTGACGCGGCACCGCCACCACCAACTACACAATACACAGCAACACACTCTGGCACCACACCGTCACCACCCACTGCACAGTACACACCAACATACTCTGACACTACAATCATCACCCACTACATAATACACATCAACATACTCTGGCATTACACCGTCACCGTCCACTACACACCAACATACTCTGGTATCACACCGTCACCATCCACTACACAATACAACGCAACATACTCTCACACTACAGTCACCACCCACTACATAATACACCACACATTCCAGCGTTCATCACCTTTCATCCATTACTTTACTACCCTCACCAAAACTCTCTAACTACATGATCACACACTACCACTCCCCTTCAGTCCTACAGATAAAAGCTATCTTCGCACTTCAACACACACTCAAACTCTACCACAGCTTCACGCTCCACAACAAATCGACACACACACACACACACACACACACACACACACACACACACACGCACACATACACACACACTATCCCGAAGATTCACCGATAAAGTTTCACATTCGGCCAGCAATCACTTCACACCTCACAATCAACCAATCAACCACACTCCTCTCCATATGTGCATCCATCTAACACACACACACACACACACACACACACACACACACACACACACACACACACACATAACGACCGCTCTCCCTGAGGAGTGCGGTCTATAAGGTGTGGCACAAAGTAATCAGAAAGCAAATGGATGACTTCTTGTAAAGGATGAACTACGTACAT
Source organism: Panulirus ornatus (assembly GCF_036320965.1). Taxonomy (NCBI): domain Eukaryota; kingdom Metazoa; phylum Arthropoda; class Malacostraca; order Decapoda; family Palinuridae; genus Panulirus; species Panulirus ornatus. The sequence continues at coordinate 24,785,106 of NC_092230.1, read as the reverse complement.
TAGTGAGGTACAATGTGAAACAAATCTCTTAGATTTCAACGAGAGAGTGAGCTCTGCTGTAAACACATGAGAAGGCTGAGTGTATTATCTGCATCTGACTGGACTGCGAGAAAGCATATGACACTGTGCCACACAGGAGGCTGAATCATCAGGCAGGAATAAGGGGGAGACTGCGTCTATGGACAAACTATCACAGTGGACGGGAGCAAGGACGCATGCCAAGGCAGACTTCTCAAAATGGGTTGAAGTCATGAGAAACGTCCCGCAGGGTTCGGTCATGGGACCAGCATTTTTCTTGAGACATGTGCATGACTTGCCAGAGGGACTGGAATCCTATCTGAACATGTTTGCGGACGTGGCAAGAGGTACTAAAGGGAAGCAAAAGGCGGAGGAGGATTGCATCAGCTTACAAGGAGAACTAGAAAAAGATACAAGCTGGACTGATACATAACAGATGACATTCAACCCGAGTAAGGTAATAAGGATGGAACACACACAAAGAAAACTTCAATATGAATATCATCGGGCAGGAAATAAACTACAAGAATGTGCATGGGATGGGAATGGGGGATGGTCCCTAGCCAGTTTCCAAAGTCCCTCATTAGGAAAACAGTAAAACTGTATATCAGCAAATATCAAATCAACATTTAAGCGCGTGAGCTCACGTTCTACATTAGGCCAAAACAAGAAGACGCTTCTCAAGTATGGTCACAGCACGTAAACAAACAAAGGAACCTAACAGAGAACGTCCGAAGGGAACAAAGTTGTTACCAGAATCAAGAGAGCTGAAGTGCATGAAATTCAACTAGAAACTTGATAAGCACTTTTACAGTAAAGTGGTGGATGAATGGAATAAACTGAATGAGAAAATACTGATTATGGACAGCATACAGAAGTATGATGGTAGAGAATATTCAGGAGTGTAAAACTCCCTTCCCGTAAAGTACAGATTGGTAATTAGAAATACGTAACCACACACACACACACACACACACACACACACACACACACACCACACAAGTGGACATTCTACCATATCATACTTCAACCTGCATCCTCCCTGTCGGAGTACACAGCCACGCTCTCCATCAGTGCTCCACCACGCAACGCCCTTCCATTACACTCCACCAAACAATCTATCTTCCTCACCCCAGCAAATATCACCACTCTCCCACACACTTAAACAACTACATACTCTAACAAATACACCTTCAAACCCACCCACACATTAGCACAGACCTGTAAACCACAAACGTCATCACATTAACCCAAATACCAACACCCTGCCTACACTCACCACTACTACCCTCACGCTTACCCATATGCCTTAAGATTCTCAAACATCCTGTCTCCACACTTAGTCACATTTCACACTCTTCATCCCACACCCTCACCTTCTGTTTCACTCTTACAGCCCACCACTCTACCCTCACGCTCTGAACACTTCATGAGCCATCTTCAAACACAACCTCCACAGACGCCAGCACCAGAGCATTCTCCCACACTCACAACTCTCCCAGAGTCAGGGAGAGACTCAAGCATGAGGTCATAGCCAATATTTCCGGCAGGAATCTCGAGGTGCCAGGCCAGGCAGGATACTAGCCAGACCCACCCATGATGATCCTGCACCAGCTGGCTCTTTATCAGCACCACCAACACCACTCTCCTGCCTCTACCTTCCCCTGCCTCCCTTCCCCTCCTGCCTCTACCTTCCCCTGCCTCCCTTGCCCTCCTGCTTCTACCTTCCCCTGCCTCACATGCTCTCCTGCTTCCACACCTTCCCCTGCCCTCCTGCTTCCACAACTTCCCCTGCCTCAATGCCCTCCTGCCTCCACACCTTCCCTTGCCCTCCTGCCTCCACACCTTCCCCTGCCTCACATGCCCTACTGCCTCCGCATCTTCCTTTGCCCTCCTGCCTCCACGCCTTCCTCTGCCTTACCTACCCTCCTGCCTTCCACACCCTCCCTTGCCCTCCTGCCTCCACGCCTTTCCATGCCTCACATGCTCTCCTGCCTCCACACCCTCCCTTGCCCTCTTGCCTCCACACCTTCCCCTGCCCTTCCTACCTTCCAAACCCTCCCCTGCCTTCCCAACCCTACACCCTCACCTACCATTCTGCCTCTAAGCACTCTTCACATTAGAGATTCAGAGTCTCAGAAATAACGTCGTGAAATCAAAAGCATCACTGTTGGACACATCATCAGCTGTGCAGTTCCAGGAACTGAAATAAACCCCCACCAGGTGTTGTCAGTGAGGAGAGCAGCATTATATCCTTCAAATCAAGGCTAGAGAAATACTTCATTGATATTCTGTACTAGTCCGTCTCAAGCAGGAAACAGAAATTTCAAATCAGTTTTGAAATTCAACCATTTATTTTTCTTTTCCATCCCAGGTTTGAGTCTCCTTCCCGATGAAGGCTGCTGCAATCAGGCTTGGCAACTTCCCCTGCCACACTTTCCTATAAAATTTCCATGGCAGTATAATCTCTCCAAACTAAATGGCGTTCCTTCCCAGATTTTGTTTTTCCTGGCGGCTGTTGGGCCGGAGGGAGTGGTGGTCATCAGATAACCTCGTCATGCACCATTAGGTCTCCTCTTACCAGCCGTTCCCATGTCCTCCCCTGTCCTTATGCCTCCATGACTTCCCCTACTCTGCTGTTCCCCCCAAACATTACCATTCCAGTCTGCCCTACACCCCATCCCCTACCGCACAGACCCACCAAATCGCATGTTTACCAAATGGCGTTCTAGCTTAGTCTCTTCGGTGTATATCAACTGACTGTTATATTTCTCTCTTGTGTCTCCCCTGATGATGTGACTATTACACGAGAGTGCACTTGGGAACTTATCGTGTTTCATTTTCCTCGTGGACACATAGGAATACCTTGATCACGCGCAAAATTGTGATCCTTTCCAATATATATATATATATATATATATATATATATATATATATATATATATATATATATATATATATATATATATATATATATATATATATATATATATATATATATATTTTTTTTTTTTTTTTGCTTTGTCGCTGTCTCCCGCGTTTGCGAGGTAGCGCAAGGAAACAGACGAAAGAAATGGCCCAACCCACCCCCATACATATGTATATACATACGTCCACACACGCAAATATACATACCTACACAGCTTTCCATGGTTTACCCCAGACGCTTCACATGCCTTGATTCAATCCACTGACAGCACGTCAACCCCGGTATACCACATCGCTCCAATTTACTCTATTCCTTGCCCTCCTTTCACCCTCCTGCATGTTCAGGCCCCGATCACACAAAATCTTTTTCACTCCATCTTTCCACCTCCAATTTGGTCTCCCTCTTCTCCTCGTTCCCTCCACCTCCGACACATATATCCTCTTGGTCAATCTTTCCTCACTCATTCTCTCCATGTGCCCAAACCATTTCAAAACACCCTCCTCTGCTCTCTCAACCACGCTCTTTTTATTTCCACACATCTCTCTTACCCTTACGTTACTTACTCGATCAAACCACCTCACACCACACATTGTCCTCAAACATCTCATTTCCAGCACATCCATCCTCCTGCGCACAACTCTATCCATAGCCCACGCCTCGCAACCATACAACATTGTTGGAACCACTATTCCTTCAAACATACCCATTTTTGCTTTCCGAGATAATGTTCTCTACTTCCACACATTCTTCAAGGCTCCCAGAATTTTCGCCCCCTCCCCCACCCTATGATCCACTTCCGCTTCCACGGTTCCATCCGCTGCCAGATCCACTCCCAGATATCTAAAACACTTCACTTCCTCCAGTTTTTCTCCATTCAAACTCACCTCCCAATTGACTTGACCCTCAACCCTACTGTACCTAATAACCTTGCTCTTATTCACATTTACTCTTAACTTTCTTCTTTCACACACTTTACCAAACTCAGTCACCAGCTTCTGCAGTTTCTCACATGAATCAGCCACCAGCGCTGTATCATCAGCGAACAACAACTGACTCACTTCCCAAGCTCTCTCATCCCCAACAGACTTCATACTTGCCCCTCTTTCCAAAACTCTTGCATTCACCTCCCTAACAACCCCATCCAGAAACAAATTAAACAACCATGGAGACATCACACACCCCTGCCGCAAACCTACATTCACTGAGAACCAATCACTTTCCTCTCTTCCTACACGTACACATGCCTTACATCCTCGATAAAAACTTTTCACTGCTTCTAACAATTTGCCTCCCACACCATATATTCTTAATACCTTCCACAGAGCATCTCTATCAACTCTATCATATGCCTTCTCCAGATCCATAAATGCTACATACAAATCCATTTGCTTTTCTAAGTATTTCTCACATACATTCTTCAAAGCAAACACCTGATCCACACATCCTCTACCACTTCTGAAACCACACTGCTCTTCCCCAATCTGATGCTCTGTACATGCCTTCACCCTCTCAATCAATACCCTCCCATATAATTTACCAGGAATACTCAACAAACTTATACCTCGGTAATTTGAGCACTCACTCTTATCCCCTTTGCCTTTGTACAATGGCACTATGCACGCATTCCGCCAATCCTCAGGCACCTCACCATGAGTCATACATACATTAAATAACCTTACCAACCAGTCAACAATACAGTCACCCCCTTTTTTAATAAATTCCACTGCAATACCATCCAAACCTGCTGCCTTGCCGGCTTTCATCTTCCGCAAAGCTTTTACTACCTCTTCTCTGTTTACCAAATCATTTTCCCTAACCCTCTCACTTTGCACACCACCTCGACCAAAACACCCTATATCTGCCACTCTATCATCAAACACATTCAACAAACCTTCAAAATACTCACTCCATCTCCTTCTCACATCACCACTACTTGTTATCACCTCCCCATTTGCACCCTTCACTGAAGTTCCCATTTGCTCCCTTGTCTTACGCACTTTATTTACCTCCTTCCAGAACATCTTTTTATTCTCCCTAAAATTTAATGATACTCTCTCACCCCAACTCTCATTTGCCCTTTTTTTCACCTCTTGCACCTTTCTCTTGACCTCCTGTCTCTTTCTTTTATACATCTCCCACTCAATTGCATTTTTTCCCTGCAAAAATCGTCCAAATGCCTCTCTCTTCTCTTTCACTAATACTCTTACTTCTTCATCCCACCACTCACTATCCTTTCTAATCAACCCACCTCCCACTCTTCTCATGCCACAAGCATCTTTTGCGCAATCCATCACTGATTCCCTAAATACATCCCATTCCTCCCCCACTCCCCTTACTTCCATTGTTCTCACCTTTTTCCATTCTGTACTCAGTCTCTCCTGGTACTTCCTCACACAAGTCTCCTTCCCAAGCTCACTTACTCTCACCACCCTCTTCACCCCAACATTCACTCTTCTTTTCTGAAAACCCATACAAATCTTCACCTTAGCCTCCACAAGATAATGATCAGACATCCCTCCAGTTGCACCTCTCAGCACATTAACATCCAAAAGTCTCTCTTTCGCGCGCCTGTCAATTAACACGTAATCCAATAACGCTCTCTGGCCATCTCTCCTACTTACATAAGTATACTTATGTATATCTCGCTTTTTAAACCAGGTATTCCCAATCATCAGTCCTTTTTCAGCACATAAATCTACAAGCTCTTCACCATTTCCATTTACAACACTGAACACCCCATGTATACCAATTATTCCCTCAACTGCCACATTACTCACCTTTGCATTCAAATCACCCATCACTATAACCCGGTCTCGTGCATCAAAACCACTAACACACTCATTCAGCTGCTCCCAAAACACTTGCCTCTCATGATCTTTCTTCTCATGCCCAGGTGCATATGCACCAATAATCACCCATCTCTCTCCATCAACTTTCAGTTTTACCCATATTAATCGAGAATTTACTTTCTTACATTCTATCACATACTCCCACAACTCCTGTTTCAGGAGTACTGCTACTCCTTCCCTTGCTCTTGTCCTCTCACTAACCCCTGACTTTACTCCCAAGACATTCCCAAACCACTCTTCCCCTTTACCCTTGAGCTTCGTTTCACTCAGAGCCAAAACATCCAGGTTCCTTTCCTCAAACATACTACCTATCTCCCCTTTTTTCACATCTTGGTTACATCCACACACATTTAGGCACCCCAATCTGAGCCTTCGAGGAGGATGAGCACTCCCCGCGTGACTCCTTCTTCTGTTTCCCATTTTAGAAAGTTAAAAAAATACAATATATATATATATATATATATATATATATATATATATATATATATATATATATATATATATATATATATAAAGCGAGATATACATAAGTATACGTATGTAAGTAGGAGAGATGGCCCGAGAACGTTATTGGATTACGTGTTAATTGACAGGCGCGCGAAAGAGAGACTTTTGGATGTTAATGTGCTGAGAGGTGCAACTGGAGGAATGTCTGATCATTATCTAGTGGAGGCGAAGGTGAAGATTTCTATGGGTTTTCAGAAAAGAAGAGAGAATGTTGGGGTGAAGAGGGTGGTGAGAGTAAGTGAGCTTGGGAAGGTGACTTGTGTAAGGAAGTACCAGGAGAGACTGAGTACAGAATGGAAAAAGGTGAGAACAAAGGAGGTAAGGGGAGTGGGGGAGGCATGGGATGTATTTAGGGAAGCAGTGATGGCTTGCGCAAAAGATGCTTGTGGTATGAGAAGCGTGGGAGGTGGGTTGATTAGAAAGGGTAGTGAGTGGTGGGATGAAGAAGTAAGATTATTAGTGAAAGAGAAGAGAGAGGCACTTGGACGATTTTTGCAGGGAAAAAATGCAAATGAGTGGGAGATGTATAAAAGAAAGAGACATGAGGTCAAAAAGGTGCAAGAGGTGAAAAAGAGGGCAAATGAGAGTTGGGGTGAGAGTATCATTAAATTTTAGGGAGAATAAAAAGATGTTCTGGAAGGAGATAAATAAAGTGCGTAAGACAAGTGAGCAAATGGGAACTTCAGTGAAGGGGGCTAATGGGGAGGTGATAGCAAATAGTGGTGATGCGAGAAGGAGATGGAGTGAGTACTTTGAAGGTTTGTTGAATGTGTTTGATGATAGAGTGGTAGATATAGGGTGTTTTGGTCGAGGTGGTGTGCAAAGTGAGAGGGTTAGGGAAAATGATTTGGTAAACAGAGAAGAGGTAGTAAAAGCTTTGCGGAAGATGAAAGCCGGCAAGGCAGCAGGTTTGGATGTATTGCAGTGAAATTTATTAAAAAAGGGGGTGACTGTATTGTTGACTGGTTGGTAAGGTTATTCAATGTATGTATGATTCATGGTGAGGTGCCTGAGGATTGGCGGAATGCGTGCATAGTGCCATTGTATAAAGGCAAAGGGGATAAGAGTGAGTGCTCAAATTACAGAGGTATAAGTTTGTTGAGTATTCCTGGGAAATTGTATGGGAGGTTATTGATTGAGAGGGTGAAGGCATGTACAGAGCATCAGATTGGGGAAGAGCAGTGTGGTTTCAGAAGTGGTAGAGGATGTGTGGATCAGGTGTTTGCTTTGAAGAATGTATGTGAGAAATACTTAGAAAAGCAAATGGTTTTGTATGTAGCATTTATGGATCTGAGAAGGCATATGATAGAGTTGATAGAGATGCTCTGTGGAAGGTATGGTGTGAGAGGCAAGTTGTTAGAAGCAGTGAAAAGTTTTTATCGAGGATGTAAGGCATGTGTACGTGTAGGAAGAGAGGAAAGTGATTGGTTCGCATTGAATGTAGGTTTGCGGCAGGGGTGTGTGATGTCTCCATGGTTGTTTAATTTATTTACGGATGGCGTTGTTAGGGAGGTGAATGCAAGAGTTTTGGAAAGAGGGGCAAGTATGCAGTCTGTTGTGGATGAGAGAGCTTGGGAAGTGAGTCAGTTGTTGTTCGCTGATGATACAGCGCTGGTGGCTGATTCATGTGAGGAACTGCAGAAGCTGGTGACTGAGTTTGGTAAAGTGTGTGAAAGAAGAAAGTTAAGAGTAAATGTGAATAAGAGCAAGGTTATTAGGTACAGTAGGGTTGAGGGTCAAGTCAATTGGGAGGTAAGTTTGAATGGAGAAAAACTGGAGGAAGTAAAGTGTTTTAGATATCTGGGAGTGGATCTGGCAGCGGATGGAACCATGGAAGCGGAAGTGAATCATAGGGTGGGGGAGGGGGCGAAAATCCTTGGAGCCTTGAAGAATGTGTCGAAGTCGAGAACATTATCTCGGAAAGCAAAAATGGGTATGTTTGAAGGAATAGTGGTTCCAACAATGTTGTATGGTTGCGAGGCGTGGGCTATGGATAACGTAGTGCGCAGGAGGGTGGATGTGCTGGAAATGAGATGTTTGAGGACAATATGTGGTGTGAGGTGGTTTGATCGAGTAAGTAATGTAAGGGTAAGAGAGATGTGTGGAAATAAGAAGAGCGTGGTCGAGAGAGCAGAAGAGGGTGTTTTGAAATGGTTTGGGCACATGGAGAGAATGAGTGAGGAAAGATTGACCAAGAGGATATATGTGTCGGAGGTGGAGGGAACGAGGAGAAGTGGGAGACCAAATTGGAGGTGGAAAGATGGAGTGAAAAAGATTTTGAGTAATCGGGGCCTGAACATGCAGGAGGGTGAAAGGCGGGCAAGGAATAGAGTGAATTGGATCGATGTGGTATACCGGGGTCGACGTGCTGTCAATGGATTGAATCAGGGCATGTGAAGCGTCTGGGGTAAACCATGGAAAGTTCTGTGTGGCCTGGATGTGGAAAGGGAGCTGTGGTTTCGGGCATTATTGCATGACAGCTAGAGACTGAGTGTGAACGAATGGGGCCTTTGTTGTCTTTTCCTAGTGCTACCTCGCACACATGAGGGGGAGGGGGATGTTATTCCATGTGTGGCGAGGTGGCGATGGGAATGAATAAAGGCAGACAGTGTGAATTAGGTGCATGTGTATATATGTATATGTCTGTGTGTGTATATATATGTGTACATTGAGATGTATGGGTATGTATATTTGCGTGTGGGGACGTGTATGTATATACATGTGTATGGGGGTGGGTTGACCCATTTCTTTCGTCTGTTTCCTTGCGCTACCTCGCAAACGCGGGAGACAGCGACAAAGCAAAATAAATAAATAAATAAATATATAATCGGCTAGTTTGTGTACCCGACACTCCAAGAGGAAAGCAACACGCTGTATTAAATCTGAACCCTAAAGAGGACGCCTTTGTTGGCCTTTAAAGCTAAGCATGACCTTGTACCCCTGTATCCTGCCTTTGGTCTAGAGGCACCTTCATGATGACGTGCCGCTGCTCGGTCTACTGTTATGGATAAGCGCAGTGAGCAATGTGTAGTCCAAGAAGCTCTTGTGAAGTGGACTTTGATGGCTTCAAAACGACCTCCAACGTGCGGCAGCTTAAGCCTTCCCAAAAGCTTTCTAAAGTAACTACTCTCAAAATCCAAGCAGGGCCTCCAAGGTACTACGGTTCCACCGTGAAAGGATCACAAACACACGCACAAACACTTGAAAACGGCCTTCAAGGGTGACGCTCGGTAGATGGAAACCTGAGGCAGATCCTGGCGTACAACACTGGGAAGCAAAAACGTATCTTCCCGGACGGATCCGATGAATTTCGAAATGATCAATATGACTCGTGTTCTCTCGGTAAGGTTGGTAAGCTTGAATGCGAGACCAATTTCCTGATAAGTATGGTAGCCACACTTTATAGTTATCTCCACAGAAATATGAAATCAATATAACTCGCATTACAGCACATGACAGGAAATGTCGCAGTCAATTGAAGTCATAATATCATGAGAGCAAGGTTACAAGCGTGAGGCCAGACCAAAGGACATTTCTCAGAATCAATCGTCCGTAGTGTCATACTGCTTCACACAAACAGTCGTAAGGTACTTTTTATACCGAGTGTACCTATAGCCAGAATTTGGGGCCTCAACGCGCTACGATTCAGCCGTGAAAGTGCTACAAACAAACAGCTCACTAACACACACTATTATACAGGCGGCAGCTTCAAACCTCTCCCAGGTTCTGAAGTACTCACACCACAAATTAGGCGTCTCTAGATGCCATGGCTTGACCGTGAACGAGTAACAGATTAGAAAAGAAAGGAAAACAGAATAGCCTCCAAAGCCAACATACCGTATCGTCAAGCCCTGGCCCAGGTTCTGAAGCACCTGCACCGGGAACGAACACCTCAGAATACCTGAGAGATATCATGATGATCAATGACAGAGAACTGATCAACACCTCTGTGATCGGTGTACAGCCTGGCAAACACCGGTCAGACGGACTGTGATAGATGGCGTCAACACACTGGTTGACGTGGATACATGTTGAAAAAAAAAAAAAGTGTAGGAAACTTCAAGTATAGCGTACTTCTTCACCTTGGGAATAATTAGCGTCCACAGAAAGGTAAAAAGATGTGAAGAGTCGTCAGTCAGGCTGGATGATGAGCAGAGATATCACTGACTTGATCTCATGTAAAGATTAATCACAAGTTTTCAAGGTCAAGGAGCGACACTCAGGACAGTAACATGCACGTCCATAAGGCTACAAAGAGAGTGTAGGAAGGAACATCAAAACCCACAATGGAAGTTGTGAAAAACGGAAGTTCGCACAAAGTGATAAAGAAGACTACAGAATCTTTTATATACGTGTGAAGCTAGGAAAACAACAAAAACAAAAACAACAACAACCACAATCAAGGATGCTACTGATACGTATATAAACTTAGACTTGTTTCCCTTCGAATCTAAGACCTGAGACTCTCTCTCCTGCCTCCACACCCTCGCCTTCTATGACCAGTGCAACCTCTCCTGGTCAACACATCTTCCACAATCATTACAAACCTTACATCAATTTAATCTTATCAGTGCATTCTACCGTGGGCTATATACACCTTCTTATATAATCATCACAACCTGCTCAGGACAATACACCTATGACCAATACAACCTGCCATCTTTCAATACACCTTCACTGATCAATACAATCCTGTTATCAATACATTTTCCCTTATCGCTTCGACCTACCCTGGTCAATATAACATCCCTGATTGATACAACCTGCCCTGGTCAATACACCTTCCCTTGATTAATACAACCTGACCTGGTCAATATATCTTACCTTATCAAAACAACCTGTCCTAGTCATTGCAGCTTCCCTGATCAGCATATATTGTCCTGGTCAATATACCTTGCCTGATTAATACAATCTGTCCTGATCAATACACCTTCCCTGATTAAAAGAGCCTGTTTGGTCAATACGTCTTCCTTAATCGATACAATGTGCCTTGGGTCAATATATCTTCCCTGATCAATACAATCTTCTCTATTCAACACACATTCCCTAATCAATACAGCCTCCATTTCAATTCACTTTCCTTTATCACCGTAACTTGCCATAATCAGTATTCCTTCTCTGATCAATATAACCTGCCTTGGTCAATACATCTTCCCTAAACAGTACAATTCACATTCCCTTATCAATGCAACCTGTCCCTGTCAATGCACTTTCCCTGATCAATACAACCTACCCTGTTTAATAAAACTTCAGTGGTCAATACATACCCCTGTCAATATACTTTCCCTAATAAATATAACTACCCGATCAATGCACCTCATTTGATAAAAAAAACTTGACCCGATCAGTATATCGTCCTTGATCAATACATGCTCCTCTGCATTTAACCTTCTCTGGTCTATACAACCTTTCCTGATCAACATAACACAACCTGCCTGGTCCATACAACCCGCCCTGGTCAATTAAATGTCCCTGATCAACACCCATCCCGATACACAGTTAGTTTATCAGCTGGTCAACACACTCCCTAGAATAGTCAACCTTCCTTGATATAGTAACTGTTCCTGGTCACCACAGTTTCCAAGATCAATATGACCTTCCTAATCAAAACGCTTCCTTTGATGAAACACTACATTGATCGAACATCTCTCCTGATCAATACATTCTCTACGATTAAGACGTCTCTCTAGATTAACAAACCTGGTCTGTCAATAATATTTCTCTGGAAACAAAGTTGTCATAGCTTAAACACCGACACAATTCCTTTATCAACAAACCTCTCTGATCAATATACATCGGAGTAGTACGTCTTAAATCATCAACCCTCATGCAATATCGCCCTCCGTGATCAACACTTCTAACTTAACCACAGAGTCTGAACGATAATCACTAGCCTCCCTCGTTAATGTTCCCTCATCTGATCAACACACCTTCTTCCTGGTCAAGACTCCCAGCCCCCTGGTCAACACAGCCTACCCTGCTCGGCGCACTGCCCCATCACCACATAGTCACTGGCTAACGTGTCCCTCCTCACATCAACACGTCCCCCTCCTCATCGAACAACCTTAACGTTGCTTCACCTCAAAAGTTTTCGCTGACAATAATAATAGTTTCTCGCACATGAACCAGAGAGAGAGAGGGGGGGGTTATTGTCATGAAGCAGAGCCATCATGTACCCGCAACGAACTAGAGGAGTGTGGTCCAGGCAGCAGGTGGCTGGCGAGATACTCCAGACAGAGGACCTGGGGTACAACAAGTGCCACACTCTTGCTCTCTCAATACAACGCCTCACTATGCCCCACAAGTACACCAGGTTCCTCCTCCTCCTCCTCCCTCCTCCTCCTGTCTTACGCTACATGCACTGTGCAGCAGACGGGGTCCTTGATCCCTCCCTCTCCATCTGTACATTATAGCTCATGAGCTCGCTCTTTGGATTGTCTTTTCACTTCTTTTCTATTCTTGATATGTGTCCCAAACCCTTCATGGGATGGGACGATCCTTCGTGGGGTTCCTAGACACCCCTACCAAGCCTGGCTCTCCTGCCAATAAGAGGGAGGTGGACTCGGTCAGCGGCAGTGTTGACTCCACCCACGTCAGGCTACTTCATAACACACCTCCCACTTACTTCTCTTGATTGGACCACCAACGACACTTGCATCTGCTTCGTTGAACAACATTTAGTTATCACGTCTGCTGCGTTGAGCAACACTTAGTTATCACGTCTGCTGCGTTGAACAACACTGTTACCATGTCGCTGCGTTGAACAACACTGTTACCATGTCCGCTGCGTTGAACAACACTTAGTTATCACATCTGCTGCGTTGAACAACACTTAGTTATCACATCTGCTGCGTTAAGCAACACTTAGTTATCACGTTTGCTGCGTTGAAGAACTTAGTTATCACGTCTGCTGCGTTGAACAACACTTAGTTATCACGTCTACTGCGTTCAACAACACTTAGTTATCACGTCTGCTGCGTTGAGCAGCACTTGGTTATCACGTCGAATCTCTCACTTCTCTCAAGAGACCCACCTGTCTTGTGGTGATTTCACTGAAACTTTTCTTATCAAGATCTAAATACAAATGTATCATCGTTTCTACTACAAGAGTACATGAGTTATACTTACCGTAACATACACAAACCTGTTGCATGACCCGTACACCTCGATTCTCCTGTGATGCCATCTGAATCAAATTCTCTCTCTCTCTCTCTCTCTCTCTCTCTCTCTCTCTCTCTCTCTCTCTCTCTCTCTCTCTCTCTCTCTCTCTCGATGAGCTACAGATCAATACAAGTCCAGGTCTTGATCGTTCCGACCCTCGAGTAAGTAAAAGCCTCACACACACACACACACACACACACACACACACACACACACACACACACACACACACACACCTGCCAAACCGTAAATGTATATTTTCTCTTCGTCTCTCCTGGAGGGATGGGAACGCACCGCAGGACTGCAGGCAGCCTGGCAGACCTTACCCCTACACTCGAAAGAGGAAGCCGCAACCTGCCCGGCAATTACAGTCCTATTAGCCTCACATCATCAATTCAGTGTAAACCTCTGGAGTCGATCATTATGAGATAAAATCGCAGCTCACCTTGAACGACACAACCCGATCAATAATACACAGCGGGGATTTAGAGGGCGCAGACCATGTCTTACACACCTCCCTAAATTTAATTATAATGTATTCAGTACCCACGACAACACTAAACCATTAGACAGTATGCTTCTGGACTATCAAAAATCATTCGATAAAGTTCCCCAAGATACAATGATGCTTAAACCCCAGGTTACAATGATGCTTAAACCCCACGTTACAATGATGCTTAAACCCCACGTTACAATGATGCTTAAACCCCGCGTTACAATGATGCTTAAACCCCACATTACAATGATGCTTAAACCCCACGTTACAATGATGCTTAAACCCACATTACAATGATGCTTAAACCCCACGTTACAATGATGCTTAAACCCCACATTACAATGATGCTTAAACCCCACATTACAATGATGCTTAAACCCCACATTACAATGATGCTTAAACCCCACGTTACAATGATGCTTAAACCCACATTACAATGATGCTTAAATCCCACGTTATAGTGATGCTTACATTCCACATTACAATGATGCTGAAAGTCATAGCCTTGGGGGATCACTGGCTGCACAGGAAACTGGACAGAAACTTGGTAACACAACAGGAAACACAGACGTGGTCACCCGTTACCCAAGAGGTACCCCCAGGTGTCCGCCTCCTATACTTTTCATCATCTATATTAACGATAATGACGTAGGGCTGAATAATTTAGTGTCAACACTTGCAGTTGACACAAAGATCGGCAATGCCACATCACTGGAGGATCTAGATAAAACAGCTGGGTGCTCTAGAAGATGACGAGCACCATCATTAATCAGTGTCAGCTGTTGCAAGTAGCAGATCTCAACAAGAACAGCTATTATGAACTGATGGCCACGAGATAAAGGAAACCCCTTGTGTGGGAGATCTAGGGGTCAACGTCTCCAACAACTTCAAATTCTCCCAGCACTGTAACAGCTGTCACGAACACGATGTTAGGATCTACTGTCAGAAACTTTATATACAGAAGCAAAGGATGTGGTATTGCCACTATAAGTCGAGCTCGACCCTATCTCGATGATGCGGTGAAGTTCTGCGGCCCCACTCACCTTCCCACTCCTAAGTAAGGATGTTCTTGTATTGGAAGCAGTGCAGCGAGGAGCAACTGAATTGTTTCCTTCCTTACCTTACAAACCAAATAAGGACAGACTAACGAGAGCGAAGTTGTTTTCTCTAAGCAAGAGCCAGCTCCGAGACAAATCAACAAAGTTTTAAAATACTTAAGAGGATCCAACAATGTCGACAGAATTTTTGTTTTTTTTTTTTTGCGGTTGCCTCAGAGCTACCAACGAGAGAAAATGGAGTAAAACTAAGATATGATTGTGTTAATCTGGATAACAGAACAACACTGTTCAAATGCTCAAAATTAGTCCTGATCTTCACCTCTCACCCTCCGGTACTGAATCACTCTTTTATCTAATCACCATAACGTAGCGGAATATCATGCTACCTTCTCAACCACGGATCTCGCCTTGGCCGTGCTGCTGTAACGTATTTACATTGAATAACCCGTGTAGCCTGCTTTAAGGGAAGCAGACATTATTGTAATACTCCTTGCACGTCAGGTGTAATATAGATATGTAAAGTCGCGAGGCTGAAGCTCAAAGTTTATCTTTATTGTTGTTTCTATACCAAAAAGTGAAGGAATATATGTCTTTGGTGATGAAATATACAATGTTTTCACGTTCATTCTAACTTCTGACATTCTCATTGAAAAAAACATTCTTTCAGACGTATTAGTCATGCAAAGCTTCTTTCCTTTGCCTACCTGTCACCCGTCCGGCGTGGTGCCGGAGGGAGTAGAAGCTGTGGAAAGAGCTTTCGCTTGGCTATTTTTTTCCTCTACTGTTTTGAAGCAAACTGCTTGGACGTTGGGTCTGAGTGGTCTCTCTCTCTCTCTCTCTCTCTCTCTCTCTCTCTCTCTCTCTCTCTCTCTCTCTCTCTCTCTCTCTCTCTCTCTCCCTGGTCTATCACCTCTGATGAATAACCCCTTTGAATTTCTCCTTGCTTATCTCTGCTGGCTACCTAACTCCACACTGAAGTTAAATCATTACTGGTCGTCTCCTCCATATATCTCATCTCCTATTTGTCTTTATCTCAGACATTCCACCTGGCATGTCTGTCGCCTCGAGAAGACTCTTCATCGGCATCCCAAGCTTCTCCATCCTTCTCCTCTTCGGCCGCAATATGGTCTGCTTTCAGCCCCAACATCCTCGATAACTTACGTCCATCTACGTCTCTACCCACTTGTCGCCCAGGTCCTGCAGCGATGCTTCATCAACCTATACATATCTCTCCGACTTCCTCATAAAATCCGCATTTTCGCTAACATGTACCATCATCTGCACTCTTCTCTGCCTTCCATCGAACAAGCCAGGTGCTGCACCTGATCGTTCAGTCTTTTGTGGTGTACATTACCCTTTTTTCAGCTCTCCCTCATGATCTGCCATGTCCCTCAAGTTTAAAAGTCCCCAGAGTTCTGTCCCCTTAGGTGGCGTCTGTGCTGCTTCCAGCACCAGCCCACCTGTTGCGCGCCCCGACCACTCTGGAACTCCAAACTCCGACGTCATCTGGTTTAAGGTCCGTCTTCCAACGAACAATAATTTTTTTCTGAACGTTTTGTTCACTGCTCTAAGAATTTTAAGAACTTCATAACCTTCTCCGACCACCTAAGTTCCAGCCACGAAGCTGTGACATCCACTCACCCACATGAGATCCTCTACAGATGGTAGTGTGAGGGATTGATACCTTCACATACTCCATTCTTAACGATCTCGGCGGCAAAGCAAAGCATCGGCCAGCCTACCCCCTTATATTCCAGACCGCTGTGCACCACTCACTCAACACCCTGAGTCTACTCTTGGCGTCGTTGTAGCTACAAACCACCACCCCCAGGTTGGCTCGTCTGACCACGCTATGGTAAATGTGCCTCCGTTACCTGCACCTACTCCTCCTCCTCCTGCGGCAGAACCTTCCTACAAACCCAGATATCGACACCATAATAACGCTCACTGGGTCATCACGTTCCCCTCCCCCATTTCCCTTGAGCAGATTGCTGACTCTCCTCTGGTGATGCTTCCGCCTTCGTTGAACGTGTATCACAGGTTATTGGTGCGTGCGCGCGCGCGCGCGCGCGCGCGCGTGTGTGTGTGTGTGTGTGTGTGTGTGTGTGTGTGTGTGTGTGTGTGCGTGTGTGTGTGTGTGTGTGTGTGTGTGGATGAGATTTACCTATTTGTACTGTACGGGGAGGGAGTTCTACACTCGTGGAACCCCATCTCTTGGACAAACGCTACAGTCATGAAATTTCTTGAATCTAAGCAAGCTGTCCGTACTAACCATGTCCTCAGTAATAATATCCCATTCACCTAACACTTACCTCATGTTATAGAAGTACATCTTCACATTTTTTTCAATAAGTTTCTTTAACAATTTCAAGTTATGTCCTCTGGCTGCTCTATTCTTACACCTCTCGAAAACTGTTCGCTGTCTTCGTCATCAATCTGTTTCAAAATCTTAAATGTTGTGACCAAGTCACCCCCTACTTTTCTTTCTTCCAAAGTGGGCATATCTAAACCCTCTAGCCTTTCTCTGTAACTCAGCTCTCTTAATTCATCTTTGTTCCCCCTCTTTGAACCTTCTCTTTAACTCTGTTTTTCTTAAGGTGCAGACACCAAATCTGAGTAGTGCATCCTAGTTTTCACTTTACGTAGGATATGAAAAGCTTACTTAAATAGTGCCTTACCCATATACTTGAAAGCTCTTTTAATACCTTCCAGCAGACAGTCTATCTCCTTAACTAGTCTCCTATGTTGGGATTAGGGATGATGTCGACTCACAAGTCTTTATCAAACACAAAATCCTGAAGTATACTTCATCCTTGATGATAATCACATTGAGGCCCTCTCTCACCCAAGCCTACCCTCATTACTTTACATGGTTATATAAACCACGTGTCAGACCAACTATGGAGTCTGTTTAGGTGTCTCTGTAAGCTGACGCAATCCTCCTCGCTTATCACTTCCCTCATCACCTTTGCATCATCTGCATAGATCAAGAAGACGTTTTGGTTCCAGAGCAGAACCCTGCGGCACTCCTCTGGTAACCTCGACCCATTTGGAGTTGGCTTCTCTGACGTTGTGTTATTCTTCTTCAACTGAAATAATAATCTATCCAGTGATGGTGTTTCCCCCATATCCCTGCCTCTTGATACAGCTTCTTAATCAGCCTACCGAGAGGGCTAGTGTCAAATGCTTTCTGGCAGTCCAGAAACAAACAATCAACACAATTTTCCCTTTTGTCTAAGATGGGACTCACTCTTTGGTAGAAATCTTAGAGGTTTGAGGTTTGTTACACATGAAACTTGTTTGTGTGTGTGTGTGTGTGTGTGTGTGTGTGTGTGTGTGTGTGTGTGTGTGTGTGTGTGTATGTGTGTGTGTGTGTGTTCCTTGGAGGCTTTTTCGTCACTAAATAACCTATATTCATGTAATATATTACAAGTTTCACAGGGACAGTGCAATCATAAGAATCAAACAATCTAAGAATGAAAATGAAGATAATCATTAATAAGATCTTCTCTAAATAAGGATTCTCTATCTAGAAAAAAAACAAAAAAACAAAAGAGGTTAATCACATAATTCAAAGGAGCGCTGCAGAATCAAACAACAAAACCTGTACAGTTATCTTGCCCGGTAACTGATCTAAACAACAAACAATACTTCCAATCCATGAAAGAAACACGATGTACATCGCTGAAGGATACCTTAAACGTTGTGAAGAAAATAAACACTGAGATGACGCAGGCAACTGAGGCCCTAATCTAGGCCATCCCATTAACGCTATATATATATATATATATATATATATATATATATATATATATATATATATATATATATATATATATATATATTCTAAATTGTTTCTTACATTTCTCATATGTATATATATGTATGTGTGTGTGTGTGTATGTGTATATGTATATATATATGTATATTATCCCTGGGGATAGGGGTGAAAGAATACTTCCCACGTATTCCTCGCGTGTCGTAGAAAGCGACTAGAGGGGACGGGAGCGGGGGGCCAGAAATCCTCCCCTCCTTGTATTAACTTTCTAAAATGGGAAACAGAAGAAGGAGTCACGCGGGGAGTGCTCATGCTCCTCGAAGGCTCAGAGTGGGGTGCCTAAATGTGTGTGGATGTAACCAAGATGTGAAAAAAGGAGAGATAGGTAGTATGTTTGAGGAAAGGAACCTGGATGTTTTGGCTCTGAGTGAAACGAAGCTCAAGGGTAAAGGGGAAGAGTGGTTTGGGAATGTCTGGGGAGTAAAGTCAGGGGTTAGTGAGAGGACAAGAGCAAGGGAAGGAGTAACAATACTCCTGAAACAGGAGTTGTGGGAGTATGTGATAGAGTGTAAGAAAGTAAATTCTCGATTAATATGGGTAAAACTGAAAGTTGATGGAGAGAGGTGGGTGATTATTGGTGCATATGCACCTGGGCATGAGAAGAAAGATCAAGAGAGGCAAGTGTTTTGGGAGCAGCTGAATGAGTGTGTTAGTGGTTTTGATGCACGAGACCGGGTCATAGTGATGGGTGATTTGAATGCAAAGGTGAGTAATGTGGCAGTTGAGGGAATAATTGGTATACATGGGGTGATCAGTGTTGTAAATGGAAATGGTGAAGAGCTTGTAGATTTATGTGCTGAAAAAGGACTGATGATTGGGAATACCTGGTTTAAAAAGCGAGATATACATAAGTATACTTATGTAAGTAGGAGAGATGGCCAGAGAGCGTTATTGGATTACGTGTTAATTGACAGGCGTGCGAAAGAGAGACTTTTGGATGTTAATGTGCTGAGAGGTGCAACTGGAGGGATGTCAGATCATTATCTTGTGGAGGCTAAGGTGAAGATTTGTATGGGTTTTCAGAAAAGAAGAGTGAATTTTGGGGTGAAGAGGGTGGTGAGAGTAAGTGAGCTTGAGAAGGAGACCTGTGTGAGGAAGTACCAGGAGAGACTGAGTACAGAATGGAAAAAGGTGAGAACAATGGAAGTAAGGGGAGTGGGGGAGGAATGGGATGTATTTAGGGAATCAGTGATGGATTGCGCAAAAGATGCTTGTGGCATGAGAAGAGTGGGAGGTGGGTTGATTAGAAAGGGTAGTGAGTGGTGGGATGAAGAAGTAAGAGTATTAGTGAAAGAGAAGAGAGAGGCATTTGGACGATTTTTGCAGGGAAAAAAATGCAATTGAGTGGGAGATGTATAAAAGAAAGAGACAGGAGGTCATAAGAAAGGTGCAAGAGGTGAAAAAAAGGGCAAATGAGAGTTGGGGTGAGAGAGTATCATTAAACTTTAGGGAGAATAAAAAGATGTTCTGGAAGGAGGTAAATAAAGTGCGTAAGACAAGGGAGCAAATGGGAACTTCGGTGAAGGGCGCAAGTGGGGAGGTGATAACAAGTAGTGGTGATGTGAGAAGGAGATGGAGTGAGTATTTTGAAGGTTTCTTGAATGTGTTTGATGATAGAGTGGCAGATATAGGGTGTTTTGGTCGAGGTGGTGTGCAAAGTGAGAGGGTTAGGGAAAATGATTTGGTAAACAGAGAAGAGGTAGTGAAAGCTTTGCGGAAGATGAAAGCCGGCAAGGCAGCAGGTTTGGATGGTATTGCAGTGGAATTTATTAAAAAAGGGGGTGACTGTATTGTTGACTGGTTGGTAAGGTTATTTAATGTATGTATGACTCATGGTGAGGTGCCTGAGGATTGGCGGAATGCGTGCATAGTGCCATTGTACAAAGGCAAAGGGGATAAGAGTGAGTGCTCAAATTACAGAGGTATAAGTTTGTTGAGTATTCCTGGGAAATTATATGGGAGGGTATTGATTGAGAGGGTGAAGGCATGTACAGAGCATCAGATTGGGGAAGAGCAGTGTGGTTTCAGAAGTGGTAGAGGATGTGTGGATCAGGTGTTTGCTTTGAAGAATGTATGTGAGAAATACTTAGAAAAGCATATGGATTTGTATGTAGCATTTATGGATCTGGAGAAGGCATATGATAGAGTTGATAGAGATGCTCTGTGGAAGGTATTAAGATTATATGGTGTGGGAGGAAAGTTGTTAGAAGCAGTGAAAAGTTTTTATCGAGGATGTAAGGCATGTGTACGTGTAGGAAGAGAGGAAAGTGATTGGTTCTCAGTAAATGTAGGTTTGCGGCAGGGGTGTGTGATGTCTCCATGGTTGTTTAATTTGTTTATGGAGGGGGTTGTTAGGGAGGTAAATGCAAGAGTTTTGGAAAGAGGGGCAAGTATGAAGTCTGTTGGGGATGAGAGAGCTTGGGAAGTGAGTCAGTTGTTGTTCGCTGATGATACAGCGCTGGTGGCTGATTCATGTGAGAAACTGCAGAAGCTGGTGACTGAGTTTGGAAAAGTGTGTGGAAGAAGAAAGTTAAGAGTAAATGTGAATAAGAGCAAGGTTATTAGGTACAGTAGGGTTGAGGGTCAAGTCAATTGGGAGGTGAGTTTGAATGGAGAAAAACTGGAGGAAGTGAAGTGTTTTAGATATCTGGGAGTGGATCTGGCAGCGGATGGAACCATGGAAGCGGAAGTGGATCATAGGGTGGGGGAGGGGGCGAAAATCCTGGGGGCCTTGAAGAATGTGTGGAAGTCGAGAACATTATCTCGGAAAGCAAAAATGGGTATGTTTGAAGGAATAGTGGTTCCAACAATGTTGTATGGTTGCGAGGCGTGGGCTATGGATAGAGTTGTGCGCAGGAGGATGGATGTGCTGGAAATGAGATGTTTGAGGACAATGTGTGGTGTGAGGTGGTTTGATCGAGTGAGTAACGTAAGGGTAAGAGAGATGTGTGGAAATAGAAAGAGCGTGGTTGAGAGAGCAGAAGAGGGTGTTTTGAAGTGGTTTGGGCACATGGAGAGGATGAGTGAGGAAAGATTGACCAAGAGGATATATGTGTCGGAAGTGGAGGGAACAAGGAGAAGAGGGAGACCAAATTGGAGGTGGAAAGATGGAGTGAAGGAGATTTTGTGTGATCGGGGCCTGAACATGCAGGAGGGTGAAAGGAGGGCAAGGAATAGAGTGAATTGGAGCGATGTGGTATACCGGGGTTGACGTGCTGTCAGTGGATTGAAGCAGGGCATGTGAAGTGTCTGGGGTAAACCATGGAAAGCTGTGTAGGTATGTATATTTGCGTGTGTGGACGTATGTATATACATGTGTATGGGGGGGGGGGGTGGTTGGGCCATTTCTTTCGTCTGTTTCCTTGCGCTACCTCGCAAACGCGGGAGACAGCGACAAAGTATAATAAAAATAAAATAAATATATATATATATATATATATATATATATATATATATATATATATATATATATATATATATATATATATATATATTTATTTATTTATTTATTGTTTTCATTATCATAATTTGTCGCTGTCTCCCACGTCAGCGAGGTAGCGCAAGGAAACAGACGAAAGAATGGCCCAATCCACCCACATACACATGTATATACATACACGTCCACACACATACATATACATGCCTACACATTCCAACGTATACATATATATATATATATATATATATATATATATATATATATATATATATATATATATATATATATATATATATATATTCATTTATTTATTTTGCTTTGTCGCTGTCTCCCGCTTTTGCGAGGTAGCGCAAGGAAACAGACGAAAGAAATGGCCCAACCCACCCCCATACACATGTATATACACACACGTCCACACACGCAAATATACATACCTATACATCTCAATGTACACATACATATACACACACAGACACATACATATATATCCATGCACACAATTCACACTGTCTGCCTTTATTCATTCCCATCGCCACCTCGCCACACATGGAATACCATCCCCCTCCCCCCTCATGTGTGCGGGGTAGCGCTAGGAAAAGACAACAAAGGCCTCATTCGTTCACACTCAGTCTCTAGCTGTCATGCAATAATGCCCGAAACCACAGCTCCCTTTCCACATCCAGGCCCGACACAGCTTTCCATGGTTTACCCCAGACGCTTCACATGCCCTGATTCAATCCACTGACAGCACGTCAACCCCGGTATACCACATCGATCCAATTCACTCTATTCCTTGCCCGTCTTTCACCCTCTTGCATGTTCAGGCCCCGATCACTCAAAATCTTTTTCACTCCATCTTTCCACCTCCAATTTGGTCTCCCACTTCTCGTTCCCTCCACCTCTGACACATATATCCTATTGGTCAATCTTTCCTCACTCATTCTCTCCATGTGACCAAACCATTTGAAAACACCCTCTTCTGCTCTCTCAACCACACTATTTTCATTACAACACATCTCACTTACCCTTTCATTACCTACTTGATCAAACCACCTCACACCACATATTGTCCTCAAACATTTCATTTCCAACATATCCACCCTCCTCCGCACAACTCTATTTATAGCCCACGCATCGCAACCATATAACTTTGTTTGAACCACTATTCCTTCAAACATACCCATTTTTGCTTTCCGAGATAATGTTCCCGCCTTCCACACATTTTTCAACGCTCCCAGAACTTTAGCCCCCTCCCCCAACCTGTGACTCACTTCCGCTTCCATGGTTCCACCCGCTGCCAAATCCACTCCCAGATATCTAAAACACCTCACTTCCAGTTTTTCTCCATTCAAACTTATCTCCCAATTGACTTGTCCCTCAACTCTACTGTACCTAATAACCTTGCTCTTATTCACAACTACTCGCACCTTTCTTCTTTCATACAATTTATCAAACTCAGTCACCAGCTTCTGCAATTTCTCACCCGAATTAGCCACCAGCGGTGTATCATCAGCAAACAACAACTGACTCACTTCTAAAGCTCTCTCATCCACAACAGAGCGAATACTTGCCCCTCTCTCCAAAACTCTTGCATTCACCTTCCTAACAATCCCAACCATAAACAAATTAAACAACCATAGAGATATCACGCACCCCTGCCTCAAACCGACATTCACTGAGAACCAATCACTTTCCCCTCTTCCTACACGTACACATGCCTTACATCCTCGATAAAAACTTTTCACTGCTTCTAACAATTTGCCTCCCACACCATATATTCTTAATACCTTCCAAACACCTGATCCACACATCCTCTACCACTTCTGAAATCACACTGCTCTTCCCTAATCTGATGCTCTGTACATGCCCTCACCCTCTCAATCAATACCCTCCCATGTAATTTCCCAGGAATACTCAACAAACTTATACCTCTGTAATTTGAGCATTCACGTTTATCCCCTTTGCCTTTGTACAATGGCACTATGCATGCATATATATATTCTATCTTTTTTCATACAAATCCGCCATTTCCCGCATTAGCGAGGCAGCGTTAAGAACAGATGACTGAACCTTAGAGGGAATATCCTCACTCGGTCCCCTTCTCTGTTCCTTCTTTTTGGAAAAGTAAAAAACGAGAGGGGAGGATTTCCAGCCACCCGCTACCTTCCCTTTTAGTTGCCTTCTACGACACGCAGGAAATTACGTGTAAAATATTCTTTCTCCCCTATCCCCAGGGAGATATATATATATATATATATATATATATATATATATATATATATATATATATATATATATATATATATATATATATATCCCCAGTGTGTGTGTGTGGATATATATATATATATATATATATATATATATATATATATATATATATATATATATATATATATATATATATATATTCTTTTTTCACACAAATTAGCCATTTCCCGCATTAACGAGGTAGCGTTAAGAACAGAGGACTGAACCTTAGAGGGAATATCCTCACGTGGCCCCCTTTCTCTGTTCCTTAATTATGGAAAAGTTAAAAACGGGAGAGGATGATATCCAGCCACCCGCTCCCTCCCCTTTTAGTCGCCTTCTAAGACAAGCTGGTTTTCGAAAACGGGGAAAGTATTCTTTCTGCCCTATCCCCAGGGATATATATATATATATATATATATATATATATATATATATATATATATATATATATATCTGTTTCCCATTTTAGAAAGTTAAAAAAATACAAGGAGGGGAGGATTTCTGGCCCCCCGCTCCCGTCCCCTCTAGTCGCCTTCTACGACACGCGAGGAATGCGTGGGAAGTATTCTTTCACCCCTATCCCCTGGGATAATATATATATATATATATATATATATATATATATATATATATATATATATATATATATATACATAGATACATACATACACATACACACGCACATATACACACACAAACACAAATATACATATATATATACATATGAAAAAAGTAAGAAATAATTTAGAAAACTGAAACTTCTAGCTTGAAATGAAATGAGAAAATGAATGTCACATAATGGTTCAACCTCTGGCTATGGAAAAGGGAAATGTATAATTTATTTACACAAACGTCAGTAGTAGTTCTCATCAATTTAACCACTGTATCAATAAGCTTCAATGTCTAAGCTACATTTTTTTTTCCAATTTCACTATTTTCTTGTCAAAGCACCATGTATGAAAACTATCACTCCAGTAACACAACTATAAACATTTACTTCCCCTTTAAAAAAGTTCTGGGGAAGTCTGTCTCGATACACTGCGGGACACTCTACCACCTGGCGAGGTTTGTGTTGCAATGGTTCTTGATTCACACTGGACTGGTGATTGGGAATACCTAGTTTAAAAAGCGAGATATACATAAGTATACGTATGTAAGTATGAGAGATGGCCAGAGAGCGTTATTGGATTACGTGTTAATTGACAGGCGCGCGAAAGAGACTTTTGGATGTTAATGTGCTGAGAGGTGCAACTGGAGGGATGTCCTGATCATTATCTTGTGGAGGCTAAGGTGAAGATTTGTATGGGTTTTCAGAAAAGAAGAGTGAATGTCGGGGTGAAGAGGGTGGTGAGAGTAAGTGAGCTTGGGAAGGAGACTTGTGTGAGGAAGTACCAGGAGAGACTGAGTACAGAATGGAAAAAGGTGAGAACAATGGAAGTAAGGGGAATGGGGGAGGAATGGGATGTATTTAGGGAATCAGTGATGGATTGCGCAAAAGATGCTTGTGGCATGAGAAGAGTGGGAGGTGGGTTGATTAGAAAGGGTAGTGAGTGGTGGGATTAAGAAGTAAGAGTATTAGTGAAAGAGAAGAGAGAGGCATTTGGACGATTTTTGCAGGGAAAAAATGCAATTGAGTGGGAGATGTATAAAAGAAAGAGACAGGAGGTCAAGAGAAGGTGCAAGAGGTGAAAAAGAGGGCAAATGAGAGTTGGGGTGAGAGAGTATCATTAAATTTTAGGGAGAATAAAAAGATGTTCTGGAAGGAGGTAAATAAAGTGCGTAAGACAAGGGAGCAAATGGGAACTTCAGTGAAGGGCGCAAATGGGGAGGTGATAACAAGTAGTGGTGATGTGAGAAGGAGATGGAGTGAGTATTTTGAAGGTTTGTTGAATGTGTTTGATGATAAAGTGGCAGATATAGGGTGTTTTGGTCGAGGTGGTGTGCAAAGTGAGAGGGTTAGGGAAAATGATTTGGTAAACAGAGAAGAGGTAGTAAAAGCTTTGCGGAAGATGAAAGCCGGCAAGGCAGCAGGTTTGGATGGTATTGCAGTGGAATTTATTAAAAAAGGGGGTGACTGTATTATTGACTGGTTGGTAAGGTTATTTAATGTATGTATGACTCATGGTGAGGTGCCTGAGGATTGGCGGAATGCGTGCATAGTGCCATTGTACAAAGGCAAAGGGGATAAGAGTGAGTGCTCAAATTACAGAGGTATAAGTTTCTTGAGTATTCCTGGTAAATTATATGGGAGGGTATTGATTGAGAGGGTGAAGGCATGTACAGAGCATCAGATTGGGGAAGAGCAGTGTGGTTTCAGAAGTGGTAGAGGATGTGTGGATCAGGTGTTTGCTTTGCAGAATGTATGTGAGAAATACTTAGAAAAGCAAATGGATTTGTATGTAGCATTTATGGATCTGGAGAAGGCATATGATAGAGTTGATAGAGATGCTCTGTGGAAGGTATTAAGAATATATGGTGTGGGAGGAAAGTTGTTAGAAGCAGTGAAAAGTTTTTATCGAGGATGTAAGGCATGTGTACGTGTAGGAAGAGAGGAAAGTGATTGGTTCTCAGTGAATGTAGGTTTGCGGCAGGGGTGTGTAATGTCTCCATGGTTGTTTAATTTGTTTATGGATGGGGTTGTTTGGGAGGTGAATGCAAGAGTTTTGGAAAGAGGGGCAAGTATGAAGTCTGTTGGGGATGAGAGAGCTTGGGAAGTGAGTCAGTTGTTGTTTGCTGATGATACAGCGCTGGTGGCTGATTCATGTGAGAAACTGCAGAAGCTGGTGACTGAGTTTGGTAAAGTGTGTGAAAGAAGAAAGTTAAGAGTAAATGTGAATAAGAGCAAGGCAATTAGGTACAGAAGGGTTGAGGGTCATGTCAATTGGGAGGTAAGTTTGAATGGAGAAAAACTGGAGGAAGTAAAGTGTTTTAGATATCTGGGAGTGGATCTGGCAGCGGATGGAACCATGGAAGCGGAAGTGGATCATAGGGTGAGGGAGGGGGCGAAAATCCTGGGAGCCTTGAAGAATGTGTGGAAGTCGAGAACATTATCTCGGAAAGCAAAAATGGGTATGTTTGAAGGAATAGTGGTTCCAACAATGTTGTATGGTTGCGAGGCGTGGGCTATGGATAGAGTTGTG
Organism: Panulirus ornatus; assembly: GCF_036320965.1. Taxonomy (NCBI): domain Eukaryota; kingdom Metazoa; phylum Arthropoda; class Malacostraca; order Decapoda; family Palinuridae; genus Panulirus; species Panulirus ornatus. The sequence continues at coordinate 24,757,418 of NC_092230.1, read as the reverse complement.
CGCAGGAGGATGGATGTGCTGGAAATGAGATGTTTGAGGACAATGTGTGGTGTGAGGTGGTTTGATCGAGTAACGTAAGGGTAAGAGAGATGTGTGGAAATAAAAAGAGCGTGGTTGAGAGAGCAGGAGAGGGTGTTTTGAAATGGTTTGGGCACATGGAGAGAATGAGTGAGGAAAGATTGACCAAGAGGATATATGTGTCGGAGGTGGAGGGAACGAGGAGAAGTGGGAGACCAAATTGGAGGTGGAAAGATGGAGTGAAAAAGATTTTGTGTGATCGGGGCCTGAACATGCAGGAGGGTGAAAGGAGGGCAAGGAATAGAGTGAATTGGATCGATGTGGTATACCGGGGTTGACGTGGTGTCAGTGGATTGAATCAGGGCATGTGAAGCGTCTGGGGTAAACCATGGAAAGCTGTGTAGGTATGTATATTTGCGTGTGTGGACGTATGTATATACATGTGTATGGGGGTGGGTTGGGCCATTTCATTCGTCTGTTTCCTTGCGCTACCTCGCAAACGCGGGAGGAAGTACCAGGAGAGACTGAGTACAGAATGGAAAAGGTGAGAACAATGGAAGTAAGGGGAGTGGGGGAGGAATGGGATGTATTTAGGGAATCAGTGATGGATTGCGCAAAAGATGCTTGTGGCATGAGAAGAGTGGGAGGTGGGTTGATTAGAAAGGGTAGTGAGTGGTGGGATGAAGAAGTAAGAGTATTAGTGAAAGAGAAGAGAGAGGCATTTGGACGATTTTTGCAGGGAAAAAATGCAATTGAGTGGGAGATGTATAAAAGAAAGAGACAGGAGGTCAAGAGAAAGGTGCAGGAGGTGAAAAAAAGGGCAAATGAGAGTTGGGGTGAGAGAGTATCATTAAATTTTAGGGAGAATAAAAAGATGTTCTGGAAGGAGGTAAATAAAGTGCGTAAGACAAGGGAGCAAATGGGAAATTCAGTGAAGGGCGCAAATGGGGAGGTGATAGCAAGTAGTGGTGATGTGAGAAGGAGATGGAGTGAGTATTTTGAAGGTTTGTTGAATGTGTTTGATGATAGAGTGGCAGATATAGGGTGTTTTGGTCGAGGTGGTGTGCAAAGTGAGAGGGTTAGGGAAAATGATTTGGTAAACAGAGAAGAGGTAGTGAAAGCTTTGCGGAAGATGAAAGCCGGCAAGGCAGCAGGTTTGGATGGTATTGCAGTGGAATTTATTAAAAAAAGGGGGTGACTGTATTGTTGACTGGTTGGTAAGGTTATTTAATGTATGTATGACTCATGGTGAGGTGCCTGAGGATTGGCGGAATGCGTGCATAGTGCCATTGTACAAAGGCAAAGGGGATAAGAGTGAGTGCTCAAATTACAGAGGTATAAGTTTGTTGAGTATTCCTGGGAAATTATATGGGAGGGTATTGATTGAGAGGGTGAAGGCATGTACAGAGCATCAGATTGGGGAAGAGCAGTGTGGTTTCAGAAGTGGTAGAGGATGTGTGGATCAGGTGTTTGCTTTGAAGAATGTATGTGAGAAATACTTATAAAAGCAAATGGATTTGTATGTAGCATTTATGGATCTGGAGAAGGCATATGATAGAGTTGATAGAGATGCTCTGTGGAAGGTATTAAGAATATATGGTGTGGGAGGAAAGTTGTTAGAAGCAGTGAAAAGTTTTTATCGAGGATGTAAGGCATGTGTACGTGTAGGAAGAGAGGAAAGTGATTGGTTCTCAGTGAATGTAGGTTTGCGGCAGGGGTGTGTGATGTCTCCATGGTTGTTTAATCTGTTTATGGATGGGGTTGTTAGGGAGGTAAATGCAAGAGTTTTGGAAAGAGGGGCAAGTATGAAGTCTGTTGGGGATGAGAGAGCTTGGGAAGTGAGTCAGTTGTTGTTCGCTGATGATACAGCGCTGGTGGCTGATTCATGTGAGAAACTGCAGAAGCTGGTGACTGAGTTTGGTAAAGTGTGTGGAAGAAGAAAGTTAAGAGTAAATGTGAATAAGAGCAAGGTTATTAGGTACAGTAGGGTTGAGGGTCAAGTCAATTGGGAGGTGAGTTTGAATGGAGAAAAACTGGAGGAAGTGAAGTGTTTTAGATATCTGGGAGTGGATCTGGCAGCGGATGGAACCATGGAAGCGGAAGTGGATCATAGGGTGGGGGAGGGGGCGAAAATTATGGGGGCCTTGAAGAATGTGTGGAAGTCGAGAACATTATCTCGGAAAGCAAAAATGGGTATGTTTGAAGGAATAGTGGTTCCAACAATGTTGTATGGTTGCGAGGCGTGGGCTATGGATAGAGTTGTGCGCAGGAGGATGGATGTGCTGGAAATGAGATGTTTGAGGACAATGTGTGGTGTGAGGTGGTTTGATCGAGTGAGTAACGTAAGGGTAAGAGAGATGTGTGGAAATAAAAAGAGCGTGGTTGAGAGAGCAGAAGAGGGTGTTTTGAAGTGGTTTGGGCACATGGAGAGAATGAGTGAGGAAAGATTGACCAAGAGGATATATGTGTCGGAGGTGGAGGGAACGAGGAGAAGAGGGAGACCAAATTGGAGGTGGAAAGATGGAGTGAAAAAGATTTTGTGTGATCGGGGCCTAAACATGCAGGAGGGTGAAAGGAGGGCAAGGAATAGAGTGAATTGGAGCGATGTGGTATACCGGGGTTGACGTGCTGTCAGTGGATTGAATCAAGGCATGTGAAGCGCCTGGGGTAAACCATGGAAAGCTGTGTAGGTATGTATATTTGCGTGTGTGGACGTATGTATATACATGTGTATGGGGGTGGGTTGGGCCATTTCTTTCGTCTGTTTCCTTGCGCTACCTCGCAAACGCGGGAGACAGCGGCAAAAAAAAAAAAAAAAAAAAAAAAAAAAAATATATATATATATATATATATATATATATATATATATATATATATATACCTGAGCCAGGTACCGATTCTATCGACAAACCCCTAGGGGTGGATGAACAGCTGGGTCGACTGTGGACCGACTGCAGAAAGCAGGATTCGAACCCATGCGCTCGAACCTCGACGGGCCGTGAATGCGTCACAGTCAGGAAAGCAGCGCCAGATGATGATGAACGGTAAGGGACTGATGAAGGATATGAAAGAAACTAGTTTGCTTTTAATGTGCAATTATTTTAGACTGATTTACGAGAACGTGAAAGCTGAACGCAAGTCAAGGAAAATACAAGTTTTTGCCACATGTCTGGTAACACGGTAAAAAATGCTAGAATGATTCGTAGTCTTTCTGTCATGAGGTTTATAAAAAGACTTGGTTTTAAGTACAAATTATCTTCAAATTTAGTAATTACTTAGTCAGATTCATACAAATTACATTAATCTATCTTTGTTTCTTTTTTAAGAAATACATCCTGGTTAGGCAGGCATCAGCACTCGATGCAACATGGAATACACTAAAGTGTGGGAGGCAGATGGAACATGGAGTAAACCAGAGTGTGAGGGAGGGATGGTTGATGGAACATGGAATACGCCAGAGTGTGAGGGAGGGGACAGACGGAACATGGAACACACCAGAGGGTGAGGGAAGGAGGCAGACGGAACATGGAATAACTAGAGGGTGAGAGAAGGAGGCAGACGGAACATGGAATACACCAGAGGATAAGGGAGGGAGGCAGATGGAACACAGAATACACCAAAGGGTGAGGAAGAGAGGCAGATGGAACATGGAATACACCAGAGGATAAGGGAGGGAGGCAGATGGAACACAGAATACACCAAAGGGTGAGGAAGAGAGGCAGATGGAACATGGAATACACCAGAGGGTGAGGGAGGGATGGTAGATGGAACATAAAATACACCCTAGTGTGAGGGAGAGAGGGAGAGGGAGGAAGGGAGGGAGGTAGGTAGAGGCCACACACAGGGTATATACTCACCAGCCACCAGGCTACTCTCGCACCAATAGTTAGTTATATCTGGCTTTCTTGAGCAGTGACTCACTCACAGTCTCCAGTTTCCTCGCCCACCCACCGCACCCACAACCCCTGCCGGCCATGATTACAGGTCTCTTATAATCCTTCTCCGAAGCTACAGCGGTAAATTTCCCGCCAACAGATTACCTGTTCATGGCCTGTAGAGTTTCCTTGTGGGGTGTGACGTCACGCTTCCCAGTAATCTCAGAATGCATCACAGCTAAATATGGTGCACCCTGCTGCTGTGCGTAGGTCCACTGGCTGCTGCCACAGTATGTTTGTGTCGGGTGTATGTATGTATCTGTGTAATCACACACACACACACACACACACACACACACACACACACACACACACACACACACACACTACTAGCCAAGAACTACAAACAACACACAAAAATGTGCACACATCTACACTAACATTAACATACAGACAAACAAAAAAGAATACAAGACATGAATACGTGAAGACACAAACAGACGCAAAGGTCCAAACACAAGAAGGCACATAAAAGACGTGAATAACCAGAGTTAAGCACACACACACACACACACACACACACACACACACACACACACACACACACAGTTGGTCTGATGCATGGCTGATGAAATTCAACCAGAGTGAATCCAAAGTAATGAGCATGGGACACAGTGAAAGGCTTCAGTATGAATATCATCGAGCGGAAAATACGCTGCCGGGATCTGTGTGTGGTGAATCCTTGGAGCCGACATCATCCCTAAACCGTCGCCCGAGTTTGACATTAGGAGGATAACAGAAGGACACAAACTGTCTGCTGGGAGTTCATGTGAGCGGACGAGGATATGTTCAGCGAGATGTTCACATCCTACGTTAGGCCGACACGAGACTATGCCTCTCAAGTTTGGTCACCGCACTTCAAGAAGCACTGAGAACCCACAGAGCAGGTCCAGGGGAGGGCAACGAAGATGGTATCAGAATCAAGTTAGCCGAGTTTCTAGGAACGACTGAAGGCCTTGTATTTACCCACAATGAGAGAAAGATCAGTAAGGCGTGACCTGGTCGCAACCTCAAACTTCTTCAGCGTTTTATGACGTCAACGGCGACCAGTTCCTCGGAAGATGCAAGGTTACAAGAACGAGAGGACACAGCAAGAAACCAGAAATGATGTGAAATATTCTCACGGTACAGGAGCAGCGGATGAATGGAACAAACCAGAAATGATGTGAAATATTCTCACGGTACAGGAGTAGCGGATGAATGAAAGAAACGCAGTTAAGAGAGAGTGCACAGCATACGCAACTCTAAAACGGTCTATGAGAGAGGAAAACGTCCAAGAGATGGAGCCCTACGAGTGTAAAACTTCCTCCCCTTACAGCAGAAATAGGTAATTGCACACACACACACACACACACACACACACACACACACGGACAATTACTAGTGTACACACTAGCATCCGCCAGGTACCCAGTTATCGATCAGCCCCAAGGGGAAAGATGAAGAGCTAGGTTGGCTGTGAGCAGACTGCCCTGTCCTGGACTTTGGGCGCGTACCCAAGAGACATGGCTGGAGTGTTGGCCTGTGAGTGCACTTGAGCGCACAGAGGCAAACGCACAAATACACAGATAGAGAGGCGCACATAACATAGCTGCAATCACCACAAATACATATACTGCAGTCAGACAGAAGTGACACATACATACATACATACATAAATACATACGTACGTACGAAATATAAATGAATGAAATGTGGCAAGTCTGGCTGTGGGAACTGGTCACGTGAGGCAGCGTGTGTAGAGCGTCATAGTCGGCACCTGCACCTCCCTCCTGCTGCCGCCCAGCTCTGTGTGTGTGTGTGTGTGTGTGTGTGTGTGTGTGTGTGTGTGTGTCCCAGCACCGCCTTGAGTGGCCTAACCTTGAGCCAGCTCCAGTATCACCTATATGGTCCTCACTTGTATTCCTTGGCTGTGCTCCCTGTCTGCTCTCCTCTGCCGGGCCCACCCATGTTTACAGTCCCCTGATTGGCCCCCATGTGTCCTGCCCGTGTGGTCCGGCCAGGCCAAACATGCATCCAGACTGGCCAGTGAATCAATGACATATCTGCCTTATCTTACCCCGGCGGCCTGATCCACGCCGCCCTCCCTCCTCCCGCCGCCCCCACCCCGCTCTCCCACATCCTCCACCCGTCTCCTTTGACCCTGGGCTACGTCGCAGTGTCTGGATGCGTGCACCACACTGCCAGCCACCATGCACACATCCACCTCCCACCACCCCACCCTAACCCAACCAGGGGGGAGGTTATCAGGCAGTCGATGTTTAACAAGAAGGGCCGCATCCTTGTAGGCGACGCGCGCTGAGTGCATTTTCTTGTCCCGACGCTGGTTATCGGCGGCGGGCTTTAACGGTGAACTTGACCTCCGTCTGGCGCGCAATTCATACACCTTCCCCCTCCCTCCCCCTGCCCCCACAAACACACACACACACACACACACACACACACACACACTTGCCGAGGGATAGGATGACGGAGCCCCTCTTGCCTTATTGCTTCTTCACCTTCTCTCCTTCCTCCTCTCTTCCATGCCTCTTCCTTCCTGTCTCTCTCCCTCCCTCCATCACCATGTTCTTCCTCTTCCCACATCCACCACCGCCTCTTGCTCTTCCTCTCCCCACATCCGCCCCTCTTACCCATCCTCCACACTTTACCTCCCTTAGCCACATCCACTTGACCTTCTATACACTACATCTATGGTCGCCTTTTATCGTTCCTCCTTCTCTCCTCCAGCACAACTCCCTTCGCCCCCCTCCCCCATTCCTCCTTATCTTCTTCCTTATCTACATTTCATGGTCATTTCGGTCATACACAGTGGCGCTATAAAAACACTGTTGCTGGCACACATACTGTCGCAGGTAATAATCCAAAGAGATACGTACCGTGCAAACTATAATTACCTATAATCTTTGCACTGATCATATCGTCCTGATTATCATGGCCTTACTTCTCATCTCGTACCTACATGGCACAACGTGAATGGGCAGTTATAAAGCTTTTTATGATCACAATTACAACGAGTTCACCTCATGATACGGACAGTCAACTGCGAGTTGAATAAACACCGTCGTCTGCACTCATTTTAGCGGGGGGAGGGTTGACCAGCAGATACAACAAGGGTGACCCCAAGCATCAGACAGAGCTGCTGGGAACGACAGCTGCAGAGGAAACGCTGGGATGAAACATTTAACTGTTGGTCACTGTATAGGCACGGGACTGTGGTGGTGGGGGAGGACACACAGCCCTAGTGGGGACAGTCATAGCAACGCTGTGGGAAGAAGGGGAAGCACTGATGGTGCCACAAATAAACCATCATAAACGCTTAGCCTCGTCATCAATCCCAATAAGAGAGTGTGTACCCAACTGTATGATGAACGGTCATCACATCTCCAGATGGCTTCTCAAGGTGTATGTTTTGGTACCACCACTGGTCGGCAGAACAGAGAGAACAGAGTTGTTCTTATAAATATACGTTCACTAACACCCTCCGACCACCCCTCCACCACACACACACATACACACACACACACATCTAATGATATCTGCCCTCCCGCTTACAACTAACGAACCCCAGGAGAACGTACATGGCAGTAAAGTAGGACCTCTTCATGTCCACATCATTATCACCGTCGGTTTTCTTTTTTCTCTTTCCCACTTCTCACCAGCCATCTTCAAAATGATCATTATCAACCAACATCTTCCTCGAAACCGTCATCTATTTCTCGGCCATCATGCAAATTATCAGTCTCATCAGCATCTTAACTATCATCATCTATACCAACATCTTAACTATCATCATCTATACCGACCAACATCTTAACTATCATCATCTATACCGACCAACATCTTAACTATCATCATCTATACCAACCAACATCTTAACTATCATCATCTATACCGACCAACATCTTAACTATCATCATCTATACCGACCAACATCTTAACTATCATCATCTATACCGACCAACATCTTAACTATCATCATCTATACCAACCAACATCTTAACTATCATCATCTATACCGACCAACATCTTAACTATCATCATCTATACCGACCAACATCTTAACTATCATCATCTATACCGACCACCTTAACTATCATCATCATCTATACCGACCAACATCTTCACTATCATCATCTATACCGACCAACATCTTAACTTTCTACATCATCCATCACTCAGCCACCATAATCTGCCATCATCAGTTTTAATGCTGGCCTTCATCCACCTGTAGAGGTGGTGGGGGGGGGGAGGGGGTGAACACCACCATCCACACCAGGAGTACCTACCTACCTACCTCCTCCACCGTTAACTTCATGCCATACATTGTCCATTATCTTCCACATCACTCCACAACCCTCAACATACCCATCATCTCCCGCAGCGCGACGGCCACTCCCTCCTTAAAGTTCGGATGATAATACCAAACACCAGGAACTTTACAGCCACCACTGACATTGTTGTGGTGGGTGCTGAAGGCGGTGGTCGGCACTAGCAGGGCTAGTTGTGGCGGCTTACTGGTGGACACACCACACTAGCAGCAGTGGTGGAACGTGACGATGCTGGCAATTGCTAGTAAGTGTGATGGTGGGCGCTGATAATACTGGCTGCTAGCTGCTGTAGTGGTCGCTTGAAGTCGTAGCCACAGGAGACTTAATGACTATTTGCTCGTATTGGTTGCTCTTATCAACACTGGTGGTATGTGGTAACAGTGGCTGTGGTGACAGGTTCGGTTAGCAAGACTGCCTACCAATGGTCGTAGGTAGTGGTTATGGTGGCTGGGAGCGGTCCCTTCTAGTAAGAGCAAAGATCGCTGCTGGTCGACACGGCAACAGCTTCTACTTGTGATAATGATCAACTGGAAGAATGGTTCTCCCTTGCATGATGATAGGTGCCATGTGGAGTTGTTGGTGACACAATGGAAGCAGTGGTGGTGCATGATGCCGGCGGTGATGGTGTGTGCTGGTAGTGGTGGATGACAGCAGTAGTGGTGGATGGCTGCATTGGAGGTGTGTGCTGGTAGTGGTGGATGGCAGCAGTGGTGGGTGCGTGCTGGTAGTGGTGGATGGCAGCAGTGGTGGTGCATGCTGGTAGTGGTGGATGGCAGCAGTGGTGGTGTGTGCTGGTAATGGTGGATGGCAGCAGTGGTGGGTGTGTGCTGGTAGTGGTGGATGGCAGCAGTGGTGGTGCATGCTGGTAGTGGTGGATGGCAGCAGTGGTGGTGCATGCTGGTAGTGGTGGATGGCAGCAGTGGTGGTGCATGCTGGTAGTGGTGGATGGCAGCAGTGGTGGTGCATGCTGGTAGTGGTGGATGGCAGCAGTGGTGGTGCATGCTGGTAGTGGTGGATGGCAGCAGTGGTGGTGCATGCTGGTAGTGGTGGATGGCAGCAGTGGTGGGTGTGTGCTGGTAGTGGTGGATGGCAGCAGTGGTGGGTGTGTGCTGGTAGTGGAGGATGGCAGCAGTGGTGGTGTGTGCTGGTAGTGGTGGATGGCAGCAGTGGTGGGTGTGTGCTGGTAGTGGTAGATGGCAGCAGTGGTGGTGTGTGCTGGTAGTGGTAGATGGCAGCAATGGTGGTGTGTGCTGGTAATGGTGGATGGCAGCAGTGGTGGTGTGTGCTGGTAATGGTGGATGGCAGCAGTGGCGGGTGTGTGCTGGTAGTGGTGGATGTGTGCTGGTAATGGTGGATGGCAGCAGTGGTGGGTGTGTGCTGGTAGTGGTGGATGGCAGCAGTGGTGGGTGTGTGCTGATAGTGGTGGATGGCAGCAGTGGTGGATGTGTGCTGGTAGTGGTGGATGGCAGCAGTGGCGGGTGTGTGCTGGTAGTGGTGGATGGCAGCAGTAGTGGGTGTGTGCTGGTAGTGGTGGATGGCAGCAGCAGTGGTGTATGTTGGTAGTGGTGGATGGCAGCAGTAGTGGGTGTGTGTTAGTAGTGGTGGATGGCAGCAGGGGTGGTGTGTGCTGGTAGCAGTGGATGGCAGTAGTGGTGGTGTATACTGGTAGTGGTGGATGGCAGCAGTGGTGGGTGTGTGCTGGTAGTGGTGGATGGCAGCAGTGGTGGGTGTGTGTTGGCAGTGGTGGATGGCAGCAGTGGTGGTGTGTGCTGGTAGTGGTGGATGGCAGCAGTGGTGGGTGTGTGCTGGTAGTGGTGGATGGCAGCAGTGGTGGTGCATGTTGGTAGTGGTGGATGGCAGCAGTGGTGGTGTGTGTTGGTAGTGGTGGATGGCAGCAGTGGTGGTGCATGTTGGCAGTGGTGGATGGCAGCAGTGGTGGTGCATGTTGGTAGTGGTGGATGGCAGCAGTGGTGGGTGTGTGCTGGTAGTGGTGGATGGCAGCAGTGGTGGTGCATGTTGGTAGTGGTGGATGGCAGCAGTGGTGGTGTGTGCTGGTAGTGGTGGATGGCAGCAGTGGTGGGTGTGTGCTGGTAGTGGTGGATGGCAGCAGTGGTGGGTGTGTGCTGGTAGTGGTGGATGGCAGCAGTGGTGGTGCATGTTGGTAGTGGTGGATGGCAGCAGTGGTGGGTGTGTGCTGGTAGTGGTGGTGTCTCCAGAGTATCAGTGGTCCACACAGCAATGCTGACCAACTCGAGGCGCCCTGATCGCCGTGTCAGCTGCCACACAGGCTGGACAGCGGATCAGATAAACTCATTAACGTAAAATGTGGAGCATCCCTTGTGTGTCAAAGCGATGAAAGGCAAGAGTTGGCACTGGCCCGAACACATCAGTTCATCATCCTAATTCTTGTGGACCACTTGTAAGACGTGGTTACCGGGTGAAGTTTATCCTTCTTGCAATCATTTATTCATGTCTCTTCTAACGGCACATAAATACCTCTGTGGAGCCATTAGTTCATGATGCCACCGTCATGATGTCTATCAGTTTTGCCAGTTTCCCCTGCACCCACGGGGGTGTGTCTTCTGATACATGCTTGAACGCTGCACAAAAGTACTGGCCACCATAATAATACATATGACTGCGTTATTGAAGTATCGTCTGTGAGTTGACTGAAATAGGAGAACGTTGGCCTATGCTTAAATCCTGCCAAGTCGAGGTCACAATGCATCATTTATCTACTCTCGTCTTCAGTATTTACTACACCATCATGGTAGCGATATGGGCCACGTCAAGGGTTCCCTTCCTCGTACATCTCCGTCAGTATCTTGCTAACTCAAAGAACCTTCCGATATATCACTTCCTTTACATCCTTGTTTCCGTGCCTCCTTCATCCTAAATCTGTATGTCCCTCGCACAACCTTTTCTGTACTTAAGAGCTTTAATTTCCCACGGATAACACAGGCGCCATTTGATGCTTTCCTCTCCTGTTCTGATTAACATATTCATCCAGTTCCATTTCATGTGGCGGATATCTGAATCTGTCACCCCACGACTCTTCTTCACCTACCAATCCTCAGTGAAAACATCCAGCTGTTCTATAGAATCTTTAGACTCGAATTCATCCCATGGTCCTGCCCCGACCATCATTCCCACTTTCCCTCCAAACCTTACCGATGTCGTCCAAGTTTTCTTACACTCTGTTTCGCATCTTTCCATTTTACTTGGCAGACTTGTAGGTTAACCGATGTTTCTCGCACATTTCGTTTTATTTACAGTAAGATTCATAATCACTCATCCATCTTCCCATCAACTATCACACCTTTCACGTTTTCTTCCTCATGTCTCAACAATTCTCATCACTCTCTCCCTGATTCCCCTGTACAATGACAAAGGTGCATCATTTTTTTTCACGTTAGAGGATGCGATCACGGATGGATATCGTGCTAAAGTCAAGCGGATGATGGCCGGGAAACTTCCAAACATTCTCTTTCTCTTCAGCGTGTTACCGTGTAACTTCATCAACACCCTAAGTCAACTCTTACAAAAATATCTAATCCATACAATTATGAAGACTCCCATCATGATCGCATGTAACCCACGGATCCGTGAAAATGTTTCAGAGATCATACACGGCGCAATGTACGGGTCTCGTAAATGTTTTTCTTTCATTTCATTTTACATTTCTATCCTCTTCTTACACATATATTACGTAGCACTAAAAGGTCTTGAGATTCCTTTGTCTTTCCACAAACACACACACATACTATATATATATATATATATATATATATATATATATATTTTCTTTTTTTTTTTTTTTACTTTGTCGCTGTCTCCCGCGTTTGCGAGGTAGCGCAAGGAAACAGACGAAAGAAATGGCCCAACCCACCCCCATACACATGCCTTGATTCAATCCACTGACAGCACGTCAACCCCGGTATACCACATCGCTCCAATTCACTCTATTCCTTGCCCTCCTTTCACCCTCCTGCATGTTCAGGCCCCGATCACACAAAATCTTTTTCACTCCATCTTTCCACCTCCAATTTGGTCTCCCTCTTCTCCTTGCTCCCTCCACCTCCGACACATATATCCTCTTGGTCAATCTTTCCTCACTCATTCTCTCCATGTGCCCAAACCACTTCAAAACACCCTCTTCTGCTCTCTCAACCACGCTCTTTTTATTTCCACACATCTCTCTTACCCTTACGTTACTCACTCGATCAAACCACCTCACACCACACATTGTCCTCAAACATCTCATTTCCAGCACATCCATCCTCCTGCGCACAACTCTATCCATAGCCCACGCCTCGCAACCATACAACATTGTTGGAACCACTATTCCTTCAAACATACCCATTTTTGCTCTCCGAGATAATGTTCTCGACTTCCACACATTCTTCAAGGCCCCCAGAATTTTCGCCCCCTCCCCCACCCTATGATCCACTTCCGCTTCCATGGTTCCATCCGCTGCCAGATCCACTCCCAGATATCTAAAACACTTCACTTCCTCCAGTTTTTCTCCGTTCAAACTCACCTCCCAATTGACTTGACCCTCAACCCTACTGTACCTAATAACCTTGCTCTTATTCACATTTACTCTTAACTTTCTTCTTCCACACACTTTACCAAACTCAGTCACCAGCTTCTGCAGTTTCTCACATGAATCAGCCACCAGCGCTGTATCATCAGCGAACAACAACTGACTCACTTCCCAAGCTCTCTCATCCCCAACAGACTTCATACTTCCCACAGGAATACAAGATGTAGCGTATTTTCAGGCTTTTGGCAATGTGACAGAGATGTTTACGCACAGCAGCAGTGACAACACCGCGTTCTCATATACTGAAATAAGAATAGGTTTACACAGGTCGGTGCAAACCAATTTCAAGAATAATAAACCAGTCATATGCACTACTTTGCCAAACCCCCAAACGTGTGCCGACTCCAGACTGACTGCTGAAATGAGGAACCGAGAGCAGGAGTTTTTCACACCCGTTATATATATATATATATATATATATATATATATATATATATATATATATATATATATATATATATATATAGTGGTTCCAACAATGATATATGGTTGCGAGGCGTGGGCTATAGATAGAGTTGTGCGAAGGAGGGTGAATGTGCTGGAAATGAGATGTTTGTGGACAGTATGTGGTGTGAGGTGGTTTGATCGAGTAAGTAATGAAAGGGTAAGAGTGATGTGTGGTGGTAAAAAGAGTGTGTCTGAGAGAGCAGAAGAGGGTGTTTTGAAATGGTTTGGTCACATGGAGAGAATGAGTGAGGAAAGATTGACAAAGAGGATATATGTGTCAGAGGTGGAGGGAACGAGGAGAAGTGGGAGACCAAATTGGAGGTGGAAAGATGGAGTGAAAAAGATTTTGAGTGATCGGGGCCTGAACATGCAGGAGGGTGAAAGGCGTGCAAGGAATAGAGTGAATTGGAACCCTGTGGTATACCAGGGTCGACGTGCTGTCAATGGATTGAACCAGGGCATGTGAAGCGTCTGGGGTAAACCATGGAAAGTTGTGTGGGGCCTGGATGTGGAAAGGGAGCTGTGGTTTCGGTGCATTATGCATAACAGGTAGAGACTGAATGTGAACGAATGTGGCCTTTGTTGTCTTTTCCTAGCGCTACCTCGCGCACATGCGGGGGGGGGGGGTTGGGTTGGTATTTCATTATGTGGCGGGGTGGCGAGAGGAATGAATAAGGGCAGACAGTATGAATTATGTACATGTGTACATATGTATATGTCTGTGTGTGTGTATATATATGTATACGTTGAGATGTATAGGTATGTATATGTGTGTGTGTGGACGTGTATGTATATACATGTGTATGTGGGTGGGTTGGGCCATTCTTTCTTCTGTTTCCTTGCGCTACCTCGCTAACGCGGGAGACAGCGACAAAGTATAATAAATAAATAAATAAATAAATAAATATATATATATATATATATATATATATATATATATATATATATATATATATATATATATATATATATATATATATGTGTGTGTGTGTGTGTGTGTGTGTGTGTGTGTAATCAGCATACCCAACTACCAAACATATGGTAGAGTTCGAATCGTTGCCTTCATCCTCTCAATCAATGGCCTCTCATACAATTTCCCAGGGATACTCAACAAACTTATGCCCCTGTATTTTGAACACTCTCCTTTATCCCCTTTGCCTTTGCACAATGGCACTATGCATGCATTCCGCCAATCCTCAGGCACTTCACCATGATCTATAGATACAATGAATATCCTTACCAACCAATCAACAACACAGTCACCCCTTTCTTAATAAATTCCACTGCAATACCATCTAAACTAACCGCCTTGCCGGATTTCATCTTCCGCAAAGATATACGTGGTCGACTAGCTGTCAGTGGACTGAACCATGGCATGTGAAGCACCAATGATAAACCATGGAAAGGTCTGCAGAGCCTGGTTGTGGGTAGGGAGCTGTGGCTTCTGAGCATTATAAATGATAGTTCCAGAATGGATGTGCGCGTATGTGGCCTTTCCTCGTCAGTTCCTCACTAACACGGAAAGCGGCGATCAAATAATTCATATCTCTCTCTCTCTCTCTCTCTCTCTCTCTCTCTATATATATATATATATATATATATATATATATATATATATATATATATATATATTTTTTTTTTTTTTTTTTTTTTATACTTTGTCGCTGTCTCCCGCGTTTGCAAGGTAGCGCAAGGAAACAGACGAAAGAAATGGCCCAACCCCCCCCCCCCATACACATGTACATACACACGTCCACACACGCAAATATACATACCTACACAGCTTTCCATGGTTTACCCCAGACGCTTCACATGCCTTGATTCAATCCACTGACAGCACGTCAACCCCGGTATACCACATCGCTCCAATTCACTCTATTCCTTGCCCTCCTTTCACCCTCCTGCATGTTCAGGCCCCGATCACACAAAATCTTTTTCACTCCATCTTTCCACCTCCAATTTGGTCTCCCTCTTCTCCTCGTTCCCTCCACCTCCGACACATATATCCTCTTGGTCAATCTTTCCTCACTCATTCTCTCCATGTGCCCAAACCATTTCAAAACACCCTCTTCTGCTCTCTCAACCACGCTCTTTTTATTTCCACACATCTCTCTTACCCTTACGTTACTTACTCGATCAAACCACCTCACACCACACATTGTCCTCAAACATCTCATTTCCAGCACATCCATCCTCCTGCGCACAACTCTATCCATAGCCCACGCCTCGCAACCATACAACATTGTTGGAACCACTATTCCTTCAAACATACCCATTTTTGCTTTCCGAGATAATGTTCTCGACTTCCACACATTTTTCAAGGCTCCCAAAATTTTCGCCCCCTCCCCCACCCTATGATCCACTTCCGCTTCCATGGTTCCATCCGCTGACAGATCCACTCCCAGATATCTAAAACACTTCACTTCCTCCAGTTTTTCTCCATTCAAACTCACCTCCCAATTGACTTGACCCTCAACCCTACTGTACCTAATAACCTTGCTCTTATTCACATTTACTCTTAACTTTCTTCTTTCACACACTTTACCAAACTCAGTCACCAGCTTCTGCAGTTTCTCACATGAATCAGCCACCAGCGCTGTATCATCAGCGAACAACAACTGACTCACTTCCCAAGCTCTCTCATCCCCAACAGACTTCATACTTGCCCCTCTTTCCAAGACTCTTGCATTTACCTCCCTAACAACCCCATCCATAAACAAATTAAACAACCATGGAGACATCACACACCCCTGCCGCAAACCTACATTCACTGAGAACCAATCACTTTCCTCTCTTCCTACACGTACACATGCCTTACATCCTCGATAAAAACTTTTCACTGCTTCTAACAACTTGCCTCCCACACCATATATTCTTAATACCTTCCACAGAGCATCTCTATCAACTCTATCATATGCCTTCTCCAGATCCATAAATGCTACATACAAATCCATTTGCTTTTCTAAGTATTTCTCACATACATTCTTCAAAGCAAACACCTGATCCACACATCCTCTACCACTTCTGAAACCGCACTGCTCTTCCCCAATCTGATGCTCTGTACATATATATATATATATATACATATTAGTGTAAGCTGGGAGCAGGGTTTCTCTAATGTACATAGAATTTAATAAGACAGCATTTTTAGTTATGAATCTTCTTTCTTACGTTTTCTAATTTTGTCAATATCATTCTACCATTGGGTTGGTGCTTAAACATAAATTGTCCAAAATTATCCATTTTATTTCAATAAAGCTTTCCCCTTCACAGGGGCATTATCATTATTCCACAAAAAACACGAGAAAAAACTGTGTCACAAAACTTGGATATGAAATGTAAAACGCAAACAAAATGTACATAAGAAATACATTCGGGAAAGAAAACACAATACACAGCACATAAAAAGGAAGGGAAAACACTAAAAGCGTTACAAATTAAAAACATCATGAACGGCAGTATGAGTTACAACCTAAATACAAAATATAGAGAAAAAAATAAACACTTACAGTTGAGGAAACACAGAATAATAATATCAAACGAGGTAGTAATACAGAAAGTCCATCACTAAATACACTTAGATGGGCCAAGTGAGACGGTTATTGTCTGGGTGTGGAGCTGTGGTCAGGTCGGGCTCGTCTGATTCCCTCTGACCTTCGTAAGCCAGGACCGGGTAGGTCAGTGACGAGTTCCTCCTGTCCTGAAATGCGGACTCGGTAGCTTGTGGCGGGTCAGTGACGTGTTCCACCTGTCTTAGAAAGATATTCGGTCTACGTCCTGTTGGCGGGTCACCAAAGAGCTGTATGGCAGTGGTCATGTTTGTCTGGATGTTGGTAACAAGTGCCTTGTCTCTAATGTGATTGGCTTCCATTATCTGTATTCTTCTTCGATCACTGCAACTAGTAATGATTTGGTGTTATTCATTATAATCTCCCTCATTATCTATTGATCTATTTATCTCGTACCTGTTCATCGTTTCTTTCAATAGCAAGGTAGAGCCAGGAACAGACGAAGAACGGCCACAGCCACTACCTAGCTATCATTTACGATGCATAGAAACCAGAGCCCCCTATGTGCAACAGGTCCCATAGAACTCTGCCTTGCCTCTTCATATGCCCCGATTCAGCTCAGTGACAGCAAGTACTCCCAAGTGGCTCCAATTCGTTTTATCCTAAGCACGCCCCATACTCTCTTGCATGTTCAAGCCCCGAATACTCCAGGCTCCTTTCCCTCCATACTTCCATCTCGCCCTCAGTTTCCCCTTTTTCCTTGTTCCCTCCACTTCCGACATGTATTCCCTTTCTTAAATAATCCTCTTACTTCCACGCCTCTTCCTTACACTATCATTTCTTATTCGATCAATCCTCCTTACACCAAATACTGTCCTCATACATCAAATATCCAACACGTCCATCCTGCTCCTTAATTTTCTATCTAAATAATACTATATCATCATACATACACATCTTTGCCCTCATAGTAAGTGACCTCCCTTACCAAACACTCCTCAATACGCAAAAGACCTTAGCCCTCCTCACTCAACCGATGGCTACTTCAGGTTCCATGGTTCCATCTGCTTTCACGTCCACTCTAGGCATCTAAAATACCTGATATCCTCCAGGTTCTCTCCTTCAGCAACACACCCCAGCTATGCTGTGTCTCTCCGCTGCTAAACCTAATAACCTGCTTTTAGTTGCACTCACTCTCGAACCTCTCCTTAAACACACTCCTCCACACTCAGAAAGCCAGATTCTGCTGTTTATCACACCATTCTGCGACCAGCGCAGTGCCATCAGCAAACTGTAACTGACTTAAGTCCCATGCTTCACCAGCCCCCTCCTCCCTCTCTCTCTCTCTCTCTCTCTCTCTCTCTCTCTCTCTCTCTCTCTCTCTCTCTCCCCCCAAGACCCTCGCACTCACCACCCTCATCACCCTATCCATGAACTGATCAAACAGCCATGGTGACATCACATCTCGTGGAGTTACTGAAATCCGCCTGCATAGGGGTTACACCGCAAGTAAAGACCCACTGGGCGAGGTCGTATGATCATCAATAGACGAAAAGGAGAAACGTCTCGTAAAGGAGCGTCTCACTCCACAGGAGGCCATCACAACCCTGCTACTGCTGCTAGCTGAGTTGCCTCAAAGCTGCAGATGCTCCATGAAAGGAGTTCTGGGGTAACCATCTTGATCTAACCCTCATTATTTCCCTCCTCTCTATCATCTGCTGGTGTACATCATACTGGAAACCTTATTTATATGTTGCTAGTAGCCATGTAACCACGTGCATGCTACATATACCCATATAAATATATAACAAATAATATATATAAATATATAAAACATTTCACTGGATTTAGGGAGCCACTTGGCTGAAAATACACAGTTGAAGTATTACATATATTACAGAAATGGGAGGTCATGATAGGCACTTTTAGTTGACTTCTCATAAAAGAGCTTAAGATCAAGCTGGGCCAGACATTTCCACACTCCGGATAAGCACATGAGTGAGGTACATCTAGATAGACAGGGTGGCAGATATACAGGAATGTTGACAGAGTAAACGGTATGGTTTATACATTAGGCACTTAGGTGAACATTAAGTGATGAACAGTTACAGTAATACAGTGGTTGTCATACAACACAGTGTGTGTGTGTGTGTGTGTGTGTGTGTGTGTGTGTGTGTGTGTGTGTGTGTGTGTGTGCGTGGCCTGAGGAAACCACATAACTTAGCTTTAATGCTTTTAGACACACGCGCAAACACACACACACACACACACACACACACACACACACACACACACACACACGTCATTTCCAGTCATGTATAGATATATATACATTACAAATGATAAACAAACAAAATCTGATTCCCAGATCAGTCATTCCGTAGTTTTCAACTCACATCACTTCTGGTATAACCATCGCTCCTGTTGTTCGAGCAGTCATTGTTGGGAGAAGTGTGTACGTAGAGATCCTGTGTGAGATATCTACAAGTGTGGCCCATGTTGGGGCTGCTGCACTCTTAATGTTGGGGACTGTAGCTACAGTTAATGCTGTTTTCTTGTGGCTTACACACACTGTTATTGTTAGGGATTTCTGCTACCGCTACTTCTAATGTTGCTGATGTAGCCGCTGCTGCTGTGGATGCTATTCGTGATCGCTACGACCGCTGCTGCTGCCACTACGACTTGTTGCTGTGACTGCTCTTCTGCTAGCGTTCGTCACAACAACAGCGTTCCTACAACTGCTGTTGTTGATGGGGTTGCTGCTGTGGTATTGTCAGTAACAGCCACTGCTGCCGTCATGGAGGGAGGTTGTTACTGTTGTTGATCCAGGTGTCCTTGATCTTAACGGAGATGTCGTCACCGTGGCCATCCCCCGCGCGCGCCGCCTCTTGTCTGTCTTTTTCCCCCTGAACGTGAGACACACACATCGCTGCCTCACACCTCCAGGAACTGCCATGACGTAAGTCCTGGCTTCGTCTCTCCTCCCTCACCCTCGCTCCAAGTCTGGTTCTACCTCTCCTCTTTCCCTGATACGCGGGTGTGTTTCATCCTATCTTCCTCCTGCCCTGTCTCCTTCGTTTCCTTCATTTGTCTTCTTCCACAACTCCTCTCTCTCTCTCTCTCTCTCTCTCTCTCTCTCTCTCTCTCTCTCTCTCTCTCTCTCTCTCTCTATTCATAGACCTCTCCTTCCCACTCTCTTCATATTGAAATCTTTTCTCTTTCCTCCTTCCTCCTCCTCCTCTTCCTCCTCCTTCTTCTCCTCTCTATCTCCCTGTTACAAATTTTCCACCTTAGATCACTTGCAAATGAGATCATTGAAGTCGCCGCCATCGGGAGAGTTACCACACAGTCCTTTCTGGTGGCCGGGGGGGGGGGGGGGGGGGGGTGTTGCGCCATTCATTGACATTCACACTACGTTGGAATTCCTGGAGGGGGGGGGGGGGGAGGGGGTAGAGAGGGGCCGTGGTCAGGAATGCTGCAGTGAGATGGCGCGATGAGTTGCGTACTGGATGAAAAGCGAGCAGCAGAGAGATTATCTTATGAGAGATTTTAATCTTACGACTTATAACACACACACACACACACACACACACACACACACATGCGTGGAACATATTAAAGACACAGGAGTATGCATCCTGCACGCATGCCGGCGACACCACATACAAGTAACCAGACCCCAATACTGGCCTCTAATATCACAAGCCACAAAAACAAACGAAATAAATCTCACACAAAAAGAAGGAGAACAAGAGAACAGGATAGTATGCAACATGTTAGCTTGACGGGAGGGCGAGAGAGGGGGGAGGTGGTGGGCTGGTGGGCCGGGCGGGGCTGGTGGGTGGGGTGTGGCGTGGCGGGGCGGGCGGGGCGGGGGAAGCTAGACTAGAGCCGGGTGGTCTGGCGGGATGTAAACAAACATTGCAGGAGGAGGAGGCCCAGGGTGACGCCACCACCGACGACCGGCTTGTTAGTGAGAGTGAGCATCCTCCTGCCTCCCCGGACTACCTCCTGCTTCTCATTAAATGAACGTCTGTTTTAGTGAAGAAGGGTGTCAACCGCGCGCCCGCCCTTCACTCCACCATCGTTACGCCACGCTTGTACAGTAGTTCCTGTTTCGTGTGTGATAATGGTAACAACGCGGTCCCGCGTGCCTTGCTGGCCACATACCTCCTCTCCTGCTCCTCCTCCTCTTCCTTCCCTAGTCATACCGTCTGTCTGTCCTGTGACTTGTGCGAGAGACAGAGGAAAGGTCCACATCACAACAACATTTATGATTCGGGTAATTTATTCCGTCGCCGTGGGTTGGGTTGTGCTGAGCCCGTCGCCGTGGGTTGGGTTGTGCTGAGCCCGTCGCCGTGGGTTGGGTTGTGCTGAGCCCGTCGCCGTGGGTTGGGTTGTGCTGAGCGAGTGATCCTTGATAAATGCCACAGCGGGCGCTCGGAGTGGTTACCTTCTGGTGTCATCACTCACCACCAGTGTGGTAATTCATCTCTATGGCAACAGATGCTATTATCTGCCTTTCTAGACTCTCCATAACCTCATTAAATTGGAAATTATACTCCCGATGAGGTTACATAAAAAATATAAAAAATTGGTCTGGTTAAGAGTTGATTATGTTCCGAATTTCGACACAAATTGGTTTCATTCTACAACTGATAATATACCAGCGTGTTCTATACACTAAAATGTACTGCAACACCTTTTAAAAATCACAATACCTGGTGAAATAAACAAGAGGCTTTGGTTGCGTCTATAAAAAACGTTAACGAAGTTGAAAACGGATTAAGAAAGCCGTGAAACTGAAGACCTAAGGAATGTGATGAGAATATAAAGTGTGTGTGTGTGTGTGTGTGTGTGTGTGTGTGTGTGTGTGTGTGTGTGTGTGTGTGTGTGTGTGTGTGTGTGTGCGTGTGTGTTGGGTGGTGGTGCCGGGGGGGGGGGGGGTTATCTAAGATGCTGAATGGTTTATCTGAGGAATACCGAGCAGGTGTCACACGTTCAGGGTAACGGGTATAAATTTAGAGATGATTTACGACACAAAGAGTTGTTGGTCTGGAAATGATTATTTACTGTGAAAACTGAAGCCGTGGAGAGAGATTATTATGGCCGGTGAGGCCCCGGGGTGACGCTGATATAAACGACTGTGCTGGATTACATCACGAGCCAGGGAGGAGGAGGAGGGTGCTGCTGCTGGTGCGTGCCAATGATGCCGTAACATTAAGTGGAATCTGCAGGAGAATCATCCACACTTGATCAAGGAGTCTGAGAGAGCGGGAGAGGGAATAAGTGAACGCATCGCTGTGCCCCGGAGATGTGAAGTCGAGAGGTATAGTACGCCTAGATGGACAGACGGACCCTAATCCTTCAGTAATGTGTTCGGAAACGTTGTATGTGAGAGCTGCTGCCGGGGGTAAGACGAGGTGTGTGGTGGACGGAGTAGTGGAGGTGAGAAACGACGGTCAAGAGAAGGTCTCCTACACCGGTCGAGCACAAGCAGCTGAGGTGGATTTTCCATGAAGAGTGCGAGGAGTGAGGAGAGTGGACACCGGAGAATTGAGGAAACGCCCGCCAGACACACACTATAAGGGGGAGGGAGTGGTGGGTCAGTTAGAACACTGCGAGTACTATGTTGATACAGTCATGCAGAGGATGGAGGATGTATGACGAAGATTGTACGAAACGGATGGGAAACAATGACAGGTAAAGACCGCCAACGGAAGGAGGGTGTTGAGGTGTGTGAGAGGAGGAGGAGGAGGAGGAGGAGGAGGAGGGGGTCGACAGAGGAGTCAGCTTCTACTACGCAGATACCACCATGGCATGATGTGCAGCAGCCACTCTACCCTACAGCACAGGTCGTAGAATCACAGTCTGAAACGTAGGCTACACGATCAATGTATTGTGTAAATATCATCCAGGAGGAAAGTCGGTGTATAGAGCACCTGATCCTCATGTCTTGCGACACTCTGTAATGACTTAGCATCCTACGTT
Organism: Panulirus ornatus; assembly: GCF_036320965.1. Taxonomy (NCBI): domain Eukaryota; kingdom Metazoa; phylum Arthropoda; class Malacostraca; order Decapoda; family Palinuridae; genus Panulirus; species Panulirus ornatus. The sequence continues at coordinate 24,734,581 of NC_092230.1, read as the reverse complement.
CCTACGAAACTCAAGGAAAACAGTATGACCCTTGAGCACAACGGTGCGCACCGTGAGCACGCTCGTACAACCCGCTGAGCACGCCAGTACATCCCCTCAGCAACCCTTGAGCATCATGGTACAACCCCTGAGTCCGAGGGCACACCCTGTAAGTAGCCCTAAGCACGAGGGTACATCCCGAGCACAACGGTACACCCCTTGAGCACGACGGTACACCCCTAAGCACAAGGGTACATCCATGAGCAAGACAGTACACTCCTGAGTACGACGTTGTCCACTGAGCACGACGGTACACCCCTTGAGCACGACGGTACACCCATTAAGCACGACGGTACACCCCTGAGAACGACAGTACACTCCTGAGTAGAAGGGTACACCCCAGAGCATGACACTACACTCCTGAGCACGACGGTACACCCCTTAAGCACGAGGGCACATACCCTGAGCACGACGTTACACCCCTTAAGCACGACGGTACACCCCTTGAGCACGACGGTACACCCCTGAGCACGACAGTATACTCCTGAATACGACGGTACACTACACACTGCACAGTACCAGCAACCCTAGTCACTACAACACACTGCACAGTACCAGCAACCCTAGTCACTACAACACACTAGACACTGCACAGTACCAGCAACCCTAGTCACTACAACACACTAGACACTGCACAGTACCAGCAATCCTAGTCACTACAACACACTATACAGTATAATGTCACACGGCACCAGCAACATAACAAGAGCACCCAACACAGCACCAGCAACCATCACTGAGGCAACATCCATCGCTGGAGCTGTGCACAACAGCAACATGAACAGCAGAAACAGCATCCTACACTCCAGTAGCAACATCCTACACAGAAGCTACAGCAAACCATACAGCGAAAGCAACACCCTGCACAGCAGTAGTGCCCTATGCAGGAAAACCACAAAACGTTTCTCTGTGGCACCAAAAATGAATAGACAAAAAAAAAAAATGTTGAATACCATGTAATCTGAAACAGATAATTGCTGCTGACGATATCTTTCCTTGAGTATTGAATCAAGAGATCGACAGATACCATTTCTGATCACCAAAATATTCAACAAACCTCCACAAGATGGAATATTTAACAAAAGACTGGAGACTCGGTAATGCAATCCCCATTTTCAACAGGGGTAATAGAAAATGTACTTCGAACTGCCGTCTTATATAAATACATTGCGTCAGTCCTACGAAAACTGAGAAAGACTATTAGAAAAATAACGTTACAACCTTTGGATATAACACAATGATAACCGACCATCAACATGGGCTTTGAAATCAAAGATTATGTTTAACAAATATGATGTAATTCTTAGTCACATATGATACCTGATACTTCAAAACACTCTTGAGATTCTACATAATTACACTCAGAAAAAAATAAAAATCAACAACGTACCACACTAACAACTACACTAACAACTGTCAATTAAAATACAAGTCACAACCTTGGATACCGAACCTGCGCTTGGACGTAACGGAATGGCTCACAGACAAGAAACGAGCGATATTGAATGAGGGAAGCATAATGCTCCGATGGGCCTCACGAGACAAGTGGAGTACTACAGGACCCAGGAGTCCCAGAACCCATACCAGTTGTCTGCGTCAATGATCTAGACACAGATCCTAGATGCACAATACCGAAATCTGCAGATGACACGAAATTAGGAAACAGCCTAGCCAAGAAAGACTGATGAAAGCATATTGATGGAGTAGTTAGAGACATGGTATCTTGGTTTTCGGGGTAGATACACACCGTGATGTGTTAAACGTGAACATAAAATAATCCATTATCAGAAGTAAACGAAGACACAGGATCTTGAAATGATTATCGACCTAAAAAGCGAAACACAACGCCAAGCTCAACGCAATAAAGACCGTACGATGCTCGATGTAATAGCTACAAATTTAAGGTAAACAATAAAAGGATACAACACAATATAAAAGCACTAGATGAACCTCATTTGGAATACGCTGTTCAATTCACCAAACGTGATCAAAGATTTCAAGAAACGGCGACAAACTCAAAGAAGAGCAACAATACTAATTCCATCACCAACATATAAGACTTATGAGGAAAGACGCTCATTCCGAAAAGATCTAATATTAAGTATCTAAAACACTAAAAATTCTAACATACCAAAATTTCTTCACATTAGAAACCATAAATAACGGCATGAAGTTAAGGAGATTTTATGGCAATATGGGCTAAAGACTTTTCAGCTGTATAGCTGAAGAACATCATAATAAACTACAACCAGATGTAGTATATGCAGACTATCAATACCTTCAAATCAAGAATAAGCAAATATTTGGGTGGTGAAACGTCATCAGTTAACAATTCGGCTTCAACACAAATTCGTGTCACACCTTTATTTTTCTAGTTCACAGTTCAAACTGGGCTAGCAACGACTCCAGTCGAAATTCTCTCCCTTTCACAATTTCCTATAAACTTCCCAAGGCAGTATATTCTCTCTATCTTTCTCGGGTCAACCTCAGTAAAGGAATTTCTAAGAGTCGGATCTTTTCCCCTTTACAATTTCCGATAACTTTCCACGGTAGTATACTTTCTCGATCCTACACACTGCTTTTTCACAGCCTTACTTACCTTCCTGTGGTCATTTGAGCCGGAGGGAGAGGTGGGTGGGGGAGGGGTGCCTGCTGCATTACTGTCCTGCTTCTCCCACGATTAAAACTGCAAATATCATCATCATGGACCGTCAGGTTCCCTTGTTATCTGTCCCTCCCATGTACTCCCTTGTACCCCACCCTACACAGTGGCAGTATACCACTCTGCAGCGTCACCCAACACAGCAAGACCAGCACCTTCTAACATAGCAAGAGCAACACCATCCAACACAGCGACAGCAGCACCATCCAACACAGAAAGAGCAACACCATCCAACACAGCGAGAGCAGCACCATCCAACACAGCGAGAGCAGCACCATCCAACACAGGACTGGCATCCTAACCAGCAGATAAACACTTCACAGAAGCAACAATACACCACACAGTAGCAGCAGACTACGCAACACTAGCGCCATGATCATCAAACTACACAGCAGCAGCATCCTACACAGCAGCAGCACACTACACAGCAGAAACAGCATACTACATGACAATAGCAGCAACAGCAGCAGCAGCTGCTGCACACTACATACAAGACACGGGGGTCTGAGGGATAAGACAGCCCATAACTAGTGATGGTGAAAACCAACAGTGATGGTGAAGGAGAACGTCTTACACGTAGCGGTGATGGTGAGTGATGGGCCACAACTGTGCCACACAGCGGTAGGAAGGAATAGATGGACTACAGAGGAATGTCACACTGTGATGGACGAGAATGTCACAGTGATGGGGAGCGTCGTATAATAACAATGGTAAGGAGAGTCGAAAAAAGATGGGAAGGACTGTCACATATTGATGGGGAAAGAACGTGAAGCAGAGATGGGGAAGAATGTCACAGAGTGATGGAGAGGATTACCAAATAGTGATGGGAACAGTGATGGGGAGGAATGTCACACAGTGAAAGGGAGGAGTGTCACACGCTGATGGGGAGGAACGTCACACAGTGATGGGAAGGAGTGTCGAATGGTGGTGTTGGAGAGGAATGTCACCGTGTGATGGGGAGGAATGGGTCACATAACAATGGGTCACAGAGTACTACGACGGATGGGCAAGACAACACTAGTGGTCACATAGTGATGTGTGAGGGAAGCAACCCATCAGTGAAGGGATGTCACAGCCATAAAGTGACCCACACTACATAGTGATGGTGAGGGGTGACTCACTCTACACAGCGATGGCCAGGGTGACCCTGACTACACAGAAATGGTTAGGAGTAGCCCAGACTACACAGTGATGGTGAGAGGTGGCCTAGACTACACAGTGATGGTGAGAGGTGGCCTAGACTACACAGTGATGGTGAGAGGTGGCCTAAACAGTGATGGTGTGGGTTGGCCTTGACTACACAGGAATGGTGAAGGGTGGCCCAGACTACACAGTGATGGTGAGGGGTGGCCTAGACTATACATAAATGGTGAGGGTATAGCCTACAATATACAGTGATGGTGATAGGTGACCCATACTATACAGCGATGGTGAGGGGTGGCCCAGACTACACAGTGATGGTGAGGAGAGCCCCAGATTCCACAGTGATGGTGAGGGGTGGCCCAGACTATACAGCGATAGTGAGGTGTGGCATAGACTATACAGCAATAGAAGGGTGCCCTAGACTGCACAGTGATGGTGAGGGGTGGCCCAGACTATACAGTGATGGTGAGGGGTGGCTCAGACTATACAGTGACGGTGATCGGAGGCCCAGACTATACCGTGATGGTGAGGTTTGGCCCAGACTATACAGTGATGATCCTTGGCGGCGCAGACTACACAGTGATGGTGAAGGGTGGCCCAGACTATACAGTGATGGTGAGGGGTGGCTCAGACTATACAGTGACGGTGATCGGAGGCCCAGACTATACCGTGATGGTGAGGTTTGGCCCAGACTATACAGTGATGATCCTTGGCGGCGCAGACTACACAGTGATGATGAGGAGTGGCCCAGACTATACAGTGATGGTGAGGGGTGGCCCAGGCTATACAGTGATGGTGAGGGGTGGCTCAGACTACACAATATTGGTGAAGGATGGCCCGACTACACAGTGCTGGTGAGGGGTAGTCCAGACTATTCAGTGATGGTGAGGGGTGGCCCAGACTACACAGTGATGAAGAGGGTTGACCCAGACTATACAGTGATGATCCTGGGAGGCCCAGACTACACAGAGATGATGAGGGGTGGCCTAGACTATACAGTGATGGTGAGGGGTGGCCCAGACTATTCAGTGATGGTGAGGGGTGGCCCAGATTATACAGCAATGGTGAGGGGTGACTCAGACTACACAGCGAGGGTAAGGTGAGGCCCAGACTATAAAAGGAGGGTGAGGGGTGGCCCAGACCACACACTGATGGTGAAGAGTGGCCCAAACTACACAGTGTGCATGATACCCGGGTGGCCCAAACTACAATGAGAGTGAGGCGTGGCCCAGACAGCAATGAGGGCGAGGTGTGGCCCAGACTACAATCCACGTGAGGTGTGGCCCAGACTACAATCAGCGTGAGGTGTGGCCCAGAATGCAATGAGGGTGAGGTGTGGCCCCAAACTATAATGAGGGAGAGGTGTGGCCCAGACTACACTGTGAGGCTGAGGGATGGCCCAGACAATATAGTGGTACTGAGAGGATGAAAATAATAAGAGGAACCCTGGACCATAATGGTGGTGTGGGATGGACCACATACTACTGTAAGGGGTGCCTCCCGTAGTGACATGAGCATTGGGCCACAGCAGTTGTGGGGGATGGACCACACACTACTGTAAGGGGTGCCTCCCATTGTGACATGAGCACTGGGCCACAGCGGTGGTGGTGTGGGATGGACCACATAGTTAGGGACGTTCGACATAGGAAGAGCGAACGACAGGTGGTGGTGTGTGCTGAGCAAGGCTTGACCAGGCAGTTGGCAGAAGAGGCTGCAGATGAAACAAGAGTGGCCGGGTGGGTGGGTGGGGTGGGCAGGCAGGCAGGCAGGCAGGCACCTCAGGGCCGCACGAATCAATGGCATAACTTGTGAGCGAGCAGCCCGGGCTGGCCGGCCGGCCGCCCACCTGCGGCCAGACGCATAAATACATGCTTGTCAGGACCAGTAATCACTGATTAATAGAGAAGGTCAAATGAAGGTGCGGAGGCTGCCGAGTGAGAATGAATGGCTGCCCCTCCTCGTGGCCAGACCCCTGGCGTGCCTACAACCAACAAGGCGTGTCCCCCACTCCCCCACGCCCCGCGGGGCACCTCAGCGGTACAAGCCCCCCCGACAACCACCACCTGCACCGCCAAGTTCAAGGGCAGACCAGACGGCACACCTGCAGTGTGTCGAGGGTGCTGCCTCCCGGGTGTCCGAGATGCCGTCATGGCCACGCCATGATCGCTGGGGCTAGCATGAGAGGCAGGGGCAGCAGGGGGAAATATGGAGTGGAAGCCGGATGAACACGGAGGAGATCGTGGGGTGTTGACGGGATGATCATGGGTGTGGGAGCCGGGTCATGATGGAGGACGAGTAGGGTTATGGCTGCCGCAAAATGTTCAAGGAAGAGGGGCGGGGCAGGGCTGAGCATGAGGTGGGGCGGGGCAGGGGTGAGCATGAGGTGGGGCGGGGCATGGCTGAGCATGAGGCGGGGCGGGGCAAGGCTGAGAACTGGGAGGGGCAGTGCAGGCCTGAGTATGAGGTAAGTTTAGGGTGGGGAGGGTGTGATCATGGGGTTAGAGTGAGAGGCTCTGTGGATTAAAACTAGGAAGAGTGATGCTTGTGGGGCGGTGATGTTATCATAGGGCAAAGGGAGAATAGTGACACTAGCGGGGAAGAGGTGGTCATAGGGGAGGTGGGAGACAACATGTTCACTGCCTGGAACGCTGGTGATCATGGGAAGAGACGGGAGGTAATGATGAGGGAAGGTCCGCGTGGTGTGGTGTGGTCCCGGGGCGGGGCCGGGATGATCAGAAGAGCAAGGTCACAACGGCAGGGGCCAGGTATCCCAGGAGGGGCCACAGGTGACCAGGGGAGCGGGCCAGGTGATTAGGGGAGGGGCCCAGGTAATCAGGGGAGGGGCCCCAGGTGACCGAGGGAGGGGGCCAGGTAATCAAGGGAAGGGCAACAGGTGGCCAGGGGAGGTGCCAGGTGACCAAGAGAGGAGCCAGGTGACCGGGGGAGAGGCCAGTTGACCAGGGGATGGTTCAGGTGACCAGGGAAGGGACCAGTGACCAGGAGAGGCCAGGTGACCAGGAGAGGGGTCCAGGGGACCAGGAGGGGGGCCAGGTGACCAGGAGAGAAACCAGGTGACCAGGAGAGAAACCAGGTGACCAGGAGAGGGGCCAAGTGACCAGAGAACGGACCAGGTGATCAGGGTAGGGACCAGGTGACTAGGGTAAGAGCCAGGTGACCAGATTAGGCGCCAGATGACCAGGTTAGAGGCCAGGTGATCAAGGGAGGTGGCAGGAGACTAGGGGAAAGGCCAGGTGACCAGAGAAGGGGCCAGGTGACCAGGGGTTAGGCCAGGTAACCAAGAGAGGTGGCAGGTGACTAGGGGAGAGGTCAGGTGACCAAGGAGGGGGCCGAGTGACTAGGTTAGGGGTAGATAACCAAGGAAGTTGCCAGGTGACTTGGGAAGAGGCCAGGTAACCAGGGTTGGGTCCAGACCAGGGGAGGGGCCAGGTGACCAGGGGAGGTGCCAAGTGGTCAGAGGAGAGGCCAGGTGACCAGGGGTGGGGACCAGGTAATTAGGGGAGGGGCCAAGTGGTCAGGTGAGGGACTAGGTGACTAGGGGGTGGGGCCAGGTGATCAAGGGAGGGCCCAGGTGACCAGGAGAGATCCAGGTGACCAGTAAATGGGTCAGAGGAACTAGAGAGGGGCTTGGTGATCACTGGAGGCATCAAGTGAGCAGGAGAGGGACCAGGTGGCCATGGGAGGTGTCAGGTGATCTGAAGAGGGGCCAAGTGACCAGGGGAGGGCAAGATGACCACGAGAGGGTCCAATTAACGTAGGGATGGTGAGGCAGGGGACATAACCAGGTGGGTGGGGGTAGTGTTGGTGAGGCAGGGGACAGAACCAGGTGGGTGGGGGTGGAGTTGGTGAGACAGGGGACATAACCAGGTGGATGGGGGTAGTGTTGGTGAGGCAGGGGACAGAACCAGGTGGGCAGGGGTAGTGTTGGTGAGACAGGGGACAGAACCAGGTGGGTGGAGGTAGTGTTGGTGAGGCAGGGGACAGAACCAGGTGGGTGGTGGTAGTGTTGGTGAGGCAGGGGACAGAACCAGGTGGGCAGGGGTAGTGTTGGTGAGACAGGGGACAGAACCAGGTGGGTGGAGGTAGTGTTAGCAATCATCCATGTAATGTTGTCTCCGCTGTATAACTGGACCACATACGTCATGGAACGACCACTTACAAGACAAGTGTTTGGAATAACATCGGTTGCAGCAACATCACTTCCCATCGCCCTGACATAGTAACACCCTCCCACATCAGCATACCCACGTATGCACCTGAAATATTAATGCACATGATATTCGCCTTCAACATACTGCCGAACCGAAGTTCTTAATGATAAGCAATATCCCGACTGAAAACAACATTACACAGAATATATACACAATGACGACTCTCTTAACTCTGCCACCCGGGACAGCTGCCACTTGTAAGCCAGGCCAGAGGTTAGCGCTAAGCGGTAGAGATGAATGCTGTGCATCTACCTTATCAACTGAACGATTAGCTATACATCATCACTCTTGAGCACGGAGAAAATGCTCACACGGAGGAGAGTCTAACCATCCCCGACTCGCTATCCTCACTTGCTTTAAACATCCAGAACATAACAGGGTTGTTTCTGAAGCTACAGGGAGAGAGGGTATGCACGCAAACACTGTTGTAAATTCACCCTCACAAATGACCCTAAAAGCACAGCAGAGCTGCGACCCTGATAAACCTGCACAAGTGACACGGCTGAACACAACACTGAGCTGTTAAACAGAAACTAACAACTGTAATTAGGAACGGCTTAGCAAACAGATATGAAGCAGGTATAAACAGAGCAACTAGGTAAGAACATATCCTCTCTCTCTCTCTCTCTCTCTCTCTCTCTCTCTCTCTCTCTCTCTCTCTCTCTCTCTCTCTCTCATGAAATGCACCCAGTAAAATGTACATGGGAAAAAAGCAACATTACCAAAGCAGACTAGAACACGGAGTCACCGCTAGATTAAACCCAGGTAATGTTAATCATATAAAACGCCAGGATTATGGTCCGAGCTATGATGACACACGCGATGAGAGAGAGAGAGAGAGAGAGACAACCTCTTGGAGGTACTAAGTGTAAACAAACCTTGCACGAAAGGGTACAGCAACTTCTAACTGATGGCGAGGGATTCGAAACTTTGAGAGAATATCGGCCTCTACCATCCAGTATATGAATCATCCACTGCATCAAAAGACTGTAAGGTCATGTAATAAATTCACCGCGTAATATCTCACGTCATAATCTTTTGCCCACTGCTCTCTGTGTACTCTGTAATCCACCTTTTATCCTCCCGTGCACTGAATCAGCCGCGGCTAACGAAGAAAACTGAACTGGAACTAATTTTAGCGGGGACAATGTCCCTTTGGGTACATGGTCAAATCCGGGATTTACCACGTACCCTGCTCCAACTCGGCCGCCCAGTACATGGGTGCACGTTTAAAGAGAACGGTTTCCTGATATCACAGGTATAACTCATCAATAAAGACGTCTTCTCTGGCCACTTAAGAACCCTCTATGGATAAACGGTTTTGTCAAACCACAACTTCATTTGTGTAGGAACATCATAGTTGGCATTAAAGGTTCTCTTACGAAAATAACGTTATACAGTACAGAACAACACTGCGTTCAAAAATCATATATATATATATATATATATATATATATATATATATATATATCCCTGGGGATAGGGGAGAAAGAATACTTCCCACGCATTCCTCAGGTGTCGTACAAGGCGACTAAAGGGGACGGGAGCGGGGGGGGGGGGGGGGCCAGAAACCCTCCCCTCCTTGTATTTTAACTTTCTAAAAGGGGAAACAGAAGAAGGAGTCACGCGAGGAGTGCTCATCCTCCTCGAAGGCTCAGACTGGGGTGTCTAAATGTGTGTGGATGTAACCAAAATGAGAAAAAAGGAGAGATAGGTAGTATGTTTGAGAAAGGAACCTGGATGTTTTGGCTCTGAGTGAAACGAAGCTCAAGGGTAAAGGGGAAGAGTGGTTTGGGAATGTCTTGGGAGTAAAGTCAGGGGTTAGTGAGAGGACAAGAGCAAGGGAAGGAGTAGCACTACTCCTGAATCAGGAGTTGTGGGAGTATGTGATAGAGTGTAAGAAAGAAAATTCTAGACTGATTTGGGTAAAACTGAAAGTTGATGGAGAGAGATGGGTGATTATTGGTGCATATGCACCTGGGCATGAGAAGAAAGATCATGAGAGGCAAGTGTTTTGGGAGCAGCTAAATGAGTGTGTTAGTGGTTTTGATGCACGAGACCGGGTTATAGTGATGGGTGATTTGAATGCAAAGATGAGTAATGTGGCAGTTGAGGGAATAATTGGCATACATGGAGTGTTCAGTGTTGTAAATGGAAATGGTGAAGAGCTTGTAGATTTATGTGCTGAAAAAGGGCTGGTGATTGGGAATAACTGGTTTAAAAAGCGAGATATACATAAGTATACGTATGTAAATAGGAGAGATGGCCAGAGAGCGTTATTGGATTACGTGTTAATTGATAGACGCACGAAAGAGAGACTTTTGGATGTTAATGTGCTGAGAGGTGCAACTGGAGGGATGTCTGATCATTATCTTGTGGAGGCGAAGGTGAAGATTTGTGGGGGTTTTCAGAAAAGAAGAGAGAATGTTGAGGTGAAGAGAGTGGTGAGAGTAAGTGAGCTTGGGAAGGAGACTTGTGTGAGGAAGTACCAGGAGAGACTGAGTACAGAATGGAAAAAGGTGAGAACAAAGGAGGTAATGGGAGTGGGGGAGGAATGGGATGTATTTAGGGATGCAGTGATGGCTTGCGCAAAAGATGCTTGTGGCATGAGAAGCGTGGGAGGTGGGTTGATTAGAAAAGGTAGTGAGTGGTGGGATGAAGAAGTAAGATTATTAGTGAAAGAGAAGAGAGAAGCATTTGGACGATTTTTGCAGGGAAAAAATGCAAATGAGTGGGAGAGGTATAAAAGAAAGAGGCAGGAGGTCAAGAGAAAGGTGCAAGAGGTGAAAAAGAGGGCAAATGAGAGTTGGGGTGAGAGTATCATTAAATTTCAGGGAGAATAAAAAGATGTTTTGGAAGAAGGTAAATAAAGTGCGAAAGACAAGGGAGCAAATGGGAACTTCAGTGAAGGGGGCTAATGGGGAGGTAATAACAAGTAGTGGTGATGTGAGAAGGAGATGGAGTGAGTATTTTGAAGGTTTGTTGAATGTGTTTGATGACAGAGTGGCAGATATAGGGTGTTTTGGTTGAGGTGGTGTGCAAAGTGAGAGGGTTAGGGAAAATGATTTGGTAAATAGAGAAGAGGCAGTGAAAGCTTTACGGAAGATGAAAGCCGGCAAGGCAGCAGGTTTGGATGGTATTGCAGTGGAATTTATTAAAAAAGGGGGTGACTGTATTGTTGACTGGTTGGTAAGGTTATCTAATGTATGTATGATTCATGGTGAGGTGCCTGAGGATTGGCGGAATGCTTGCATAGTGCCATTGTACAAAGGCAAAGGGGATAAGAGTGAGTGCTCAAATTACAGAGGTATAAGTTTGTTGAGTATTCCTGGTAAATTATATGGGAGGGTATTGATTGAGAGGGTGAAGGCATGTACAGAGCATCAGATTGGGGAAAAGCAGTGTGGTTTCAGAAGTGGTAGAGGATGTGTGGATCAGGTGTTTGCTTTGAAGAATGTATGTGAGAAATACTTAGAAAAGCAAATGGATTTGTATATAGCATTTATGGATCTGGAGAAGGCATGTGATAAGAGTTGACAGAGATGCTCTGTGGAAGGTATTAGAAATATATGGTGTGGGAGGCAAGTTGTTAGAAGCCCTGAAAAGTTTTTATCGAGGATGTAAGGCATGTGTACGTGTAGGAAGAGAGGAAAGTGATTGGTTCTCAGTGAATGTAGGTTTGCGGCAGGGGTGTGTGATGTCCCCATGGTTGTTTAATTTGTTTATGGATGGGGTTGTTAGGGAGGTGAATGCAAGATATATATATATATATATATATATATATATATATATATATATATATATATATATATATATATATCACATAATACCCTCAACAGCCAGGACTCGAACCCAGGACTTTTGTATGGAAGTTGGGAATGCTAACCGCTCGGCTATGATAGCCGATCACAGTCGAACGGTTAGCGATCAAAACTATCATGCAAAAGTCGTGGGTTCGAGTCCTGGCAGTTTGAGGGTATGATGTGTTCTACGAAAGTGCGCGACCATATGCACTATACTCGTGTGTGTGTGTGTGTGTGTGTGTGTGTGTGTATGTATATATATATATATATATATATATATATATATATATATATATATATATATATATATATATATATATTCTTTTTTTCTTTAAACCATTCGCCATTTCCCGCGCTAGCGAGGTAGCGTTAAGAACAGAGGACTGGGCCCCTTTTGGAACATCCCCACCTGCCCCCCCCCCCCCCCCCCCTGCTCCTTCTTTTGGAATACTAAAAAAAAAAAAAACGAGAGGGGAGGATTTCCAGCCCCCCGCTCCCAAATATATATATATATATATATATATATATATATATATATATATATATATATATATATATATATATATATATATATATATATAAGACTTTTACTGCTTGAAATGTACGAGGGCAAAACAATGTCTCTAACAAAGTAGGTGAATTGAGAGGTAAAAACCAGCGTTCGCGTACGAGAGAGAGAGAGAGAGAGAGAGAGAGAGAGAGAGAGAGAGAGAGAGAGAGAGAGAGAGATACTTAACATACATCTGATCTCTCACCTCTGTCGTTTCATATATCAAGTATTCCACCTCAAAAGCTTTACCATCTGACTTGTCATATGGTGAGGGGAATCCTCGTGATAAATGAGGTTAGGGTAGTGTTCGTGAGGCAAGGGAGGGGACCAGGTGGACGAGGGTAGTGATGGTGAGGCAAGGGAGGGGACCAGGTGGACGAGGGTAGTGATGATGAGGCAAGGCAGGGGACCAGGTGGACGAGGGTAGTGATGGTGAGGCAAGGCAGGGGACCAGGTGGACGAGGGTAGTGATGGTGAGGCAAGGCAGGGGACCAGGTGGACGAGGGTAGTGATGTTGAGGCAAGGAAGGGGACCAGGTGGACGAGGGTAGTGATGGTGAGGCAAGGCAGGGGACCAGGTGGACGAGGGTAGTGATGGTGAGGCAAGGCAGGGGACCAGGTGGACGAGGGTAGTGATGGTGAGGCAAGAGAGGGGACCAGGTGGACGAGGGTAGTGATGTTGAGGCAAGGCAGGGGACCAGGTGGACGAGGGTAGTGATGGTGAGGCAAGGCAAGGGACCAGGTGGACGAGGGTAGTGATGGTGAGGCAAGGCAGGGGACCAGGTGGACGAGGGTAGTGATGGTGAGGCAAGGCAGGGGACCAGGTGGACGAGGGTAGTGATGGTGAGGCAAGGCAGGGGACCGGGTGGACGAGGGTAGTGATGGTGAGGCAAGGCAGGGGACCAGGTGGACGAGGGTAGTGATGGTGAGGCAAGGAAGGGGACCAGGTGGACGAGGGTAGTGATGGTGGGGCAAGTTTGAGGACCAGGCGGGTAGTGGATAAAGTTAGTGAGGCTGAGTAAGAGACCATGTATGGGGGAGTAGTGTTGGCGAGGCAAGTGAGGGGACCAGCTGGGTAGGGGTGGGGGGATAGTGTCTGTGAGGCAAGTTCGGCGATCCAGGTGGATAGGGGGTAGCGGTGATGAGACAGGGTAGGAGACATGGTGGATAGAGGGTGAGGCAAGTTAGGGGACTGAGTGTGTGTGGGGCAACGTTGGTGAGGCAGGGTAGGGGGACTAGGTGGGTTGGGAGCAGTGTTGGTGAGACAGGAGACCAGACAGGGGGGAGGCGGGGGGGATATGAAGGGAGGTAAGGAGGAGGGGATGCGGCTAGGTACTATGGGTAACTGTCAAGGCAGTGTGTGTGTGTGTGTGTGTGTGTGTGTGTGTGTGTGTGTGTGTGTGTGTGTGTGTGTGTGGTATGAGAGAGGAGACGGGATAGTCCTGGTGGTCAGAAGTGAGGGTGGAATAGTCTGAACAGTACGATGGACCAGCAGGTAGGGCGTAATGACGGAATGGCAGAGTCATCTGGATGACAGGAAGGCTGGCAGGGTGACTAGTCTGGGTGGTACAGGGAATTGCAGGGTAGTCTGGGCAGTTAGGGTGTTACGGGAAACCAACAGAACAGTCTGGGTGATACAAGGAACTCGGTGGATAGCCTGGGTGGTATGGTAGGCTGGCAGGGTTGTCTGGGTGGCATGGGAGGCTGGCAGGGTTGTCTGGGTGGCATGGGAGGCTGGCAGGGTTGTCTGGGTGGCACGGGAGGCTGGCAGGGTTGTCTGGGTGGCACGGGAGGCTGGCAGGGTTGTCTGGGTGGCACGGGAGAGTGGTCCAATAGTTTCAGTGGAGCAGGTCGGCAGGATAGTTCGGGTTTGAAAAAAGTGACGTTGTGGTGCGTCGGAGAATGTGGCCTGAGGCTGGCGGCCTCTGGGAAGGTAAGTTCTCCCAGTCTTACAGTACCTGTACTGGCTGGGTTGGCTCACCAGGACATCCTCCCAGACCTACAGAACCTGTGCCGGCTGGGGTGGCCTACCAGTCCTTCAGTACCTGTGCCGGCTGGGGAGGTCCACCAGTACCTGAGCTGGACTGGCGCGCCAGACGGATGACCGTACCTCCGCGATTGACGTGGAGATTGGGGAAAGAAAAGGGCAGGTAAGAGTCCTATTGTCTTGAAAATCGAGGTCCTACCGTCTGGATGGTATGCTTGATGTTGCAGTACAGTGATGGACGGCGGTGCAGCAAGAGTGTCTGATACAACGTTCTCACCCCCCCTCGCTCAGCCTTCATAATTATCTTCCCCTGTGCTGCTGGGAAAGCAGTTCTTTTTTTTCTATTAATCACCCCCCTCCTCCTCCCGCCCCCAACTTTCTTCTGATAACTCAACAAGAACCAGAGTAATCCAAGGGCAACTTGTGCCTCCACAGCAACACACGTCCTCACTTACATTTTCTCCGAAGAGGAAAAAGTGAAGACGTGATCGACACAAACCACCTGTTACTCAGCAACAGACGCGGAGAGCAACACGTCTGAGATTTTTCAGCCTGATAACCTCAAAGACTAAAAACAGACCCTGGGTTCTGCCCTCAGGCCAAATCCTGGGATGGAACCAGACATTCTGTACCTGACAACGTTGGTCGAGGGTTCTGCCAGAGTGGCTGGGCTTAGCGCCACCACATCCCTCGCCTGATGACAAAATATTGTTCCTCTCCGCCGTCACGCTGAGGTTCGTCAGGACTGGCTGGCTTTAAGCCTATCAAATGCCAGGGTGTTCCTGTGTACGATACACGACACCTAAAGAATGGATGTGGACGAAAGCGGCCTTTCTTCGTCTGTTCAAGGCCCTACTCGCAAACGCGGGGAACGACGATCAGGGATGGAGAGCATATATATATATATATATATATATATATATATATATATATATATATATATATATATATATATATATAGGGTGTTTTGGTCGAGGTGGTGTGCAAAGTGAGAGGGTTAGGGAAAATGATTTGGTAAACAGAGAAGAGGTAGTAAAAGCTTTGCGGAAGATGAAAGCCGGCAAGGCAGCAGGTTTGGATGGTATTGCAGTGGAATTTATTAAAAAAGGGGGTGACTGTATTGTTGACTGGTTGGTAAGGTTATTTAATGTATGTATGACTCATGGTGAGGTGCCTGAGGATTGGCGGAATGCGTGCATAGTGCCATTGTACAAAGGCAAAGGGGATAAGAGTGAGTGCTCAAATTACAGAGGTATAAGTTTGTTGAGTATTCCTGGTAAATTATATGGGAGGGTATTGATTGAGAGGGTGAAGGCATATACAGAGCATCAGATTGGGGAAGAGCAGTGCGGTTTCAGAAGTGGTAGAGGATGTGTGGATCAGGTGTTTGCTTTGAAGAATGTATGTGAGAAATACTTAGAAAAGCAAATGGATTTGTATGTAGCATTTATGGATCTGGAGAAGGCATATGATAGAGTTGATAGAGATGCTCTGTGGAAGGTATTAAGAATATATGGTGTTGGAGGCAAGTTCTTAGAAGCAGTGAAAAGTTTTTATCGAGGATGTAAGGCATGTGTACGTGTAGGAAGAGAGGAAAGTGATTGGTTCTCAGTGAATGTAGGTTTGCGGCAGGGGTGTGTGATGTCTCCATGGTTGTTTAATTTGTTTATGGATGGGGTTGTAAGGGAGGTAAATGCAAGAGTCCTGGAAAGAGGGGCAAGTATGAAGTCTGTTGGGGATGAGAGAGCTTGGGAAGTGAGTCAGTTGTTGTTCGCTGATGATACAGCGCTGGTGGCTGATTCATGTGAGAAACTGCAGAAGCTGGTGACTGAGTTTGGTAAAGTGTGTGGAAGAAGAAAGTTGAGAGTAAATGTGAATAAGAGCAAGGTTATTAGGTACAGTAGGGGTGAGGGTCAAGTCAATTGGGAGGTGAGTTTGAATGGAGAAAAACTGGAGGAAGTGAAGTGTTTTAGATATCTGGGAGTGGATCTGTCAGCGGATGGAACCATGGAAGCGGAAGTGGATCATAGGGTGGGGGAGGGGGCGAAAATTTTGGGAGCCTTGAAAAATGTGTGGAAGTCGAGAACATTATCTCGGAAAGCAAAAATGGGTATGTTTGAGGGAATAGTGGTTCCAACAATGTTCTATGGTTGCGAGGCGTGGGCTATGGATAGAGATGTGCGCAGGAGGATGGATGTGCTGGAAATGAGATGTTTGAGGACAATGTGTGGTGTGAGGTGGTTTGATCGAGTAAGTAACGTAAGGGTAAGAGAGATGTGTGGAAATAAAAAGAGCGTGGTTGAAAGAGCAGAAGAGGGTGTTTTGAAATGGTTTGGGCACATGGAGAGAATGAGTGAGGAGAGATTGACCAAGAGGATATATGTGTCGGAGGTGGAGGGAACGAGGAGAAGAGGGAGACCAAATTGGAGGTGGAAAGATGGAGTGAAAAAGATTTTGTGTGATCGGGGCCTGAACATGCAGGAGGGTGAAAGGAGGGCAAGGAATAGAGTGAATTGGAGTCATGTGGTATACAGGGGTTGACGTGCTGTCAGTGGATTGAATCAGGGCATGTGAGGCGTCTGGGGTGAACCATGGAGAGCTGTGTGGGTATGTATATTTGCGTGTGTGGACGTGTGTATGTACATGTGTATGGGGGGGGGGTTGGGCCATTTCTTTCGTCTGTTTCCTTGCGCTACCTCGCAAACGCGGGAGACAGCGACAAAGTATAAAAAAAAAAAAAAAAAAAAAAAAAAAATATATATATATATATATATATATATATATATATATATATATATATATATATATATATATATATATATATAAGATAAAACCGACCCTGAAGAAATAAAAGAAAAATTCTGGCATCCTTCGCCACATGTATTTACTTACCTGTATCGTGACGTGTTATCTCGCATGTAATTCAAATCCTAGCTGGCCCGCTCTGCATATCGTCCGATTCCTGGCGGCCTTCTCCTAAATCTTATCAGCTTCTAGAATCTGGGCAGCAGCCTCAACTTAGCGTTGACGAAACTTCACACAAATCTTCTCTCTCTCTCTCTCTCTCTCTCTCTCTCTCTCTCTCTCTCTCTCTCTCTCTATATATATATATATATATATATATATATATATATATATATATATATATATACCCTACAAATAAACTCCTGTCCGTCCGCACCCGGTATGCTGACACGGTGAACTTGCCACACGCACATGACTAACCCCCATACACAGCTGAATATGCTTAATCCATTTTCTTCAGGCTAAGAATTGCTAGCCACTAGGGCAACACATTTTCGGTAAAAAAATGTTTGGTATTGAGTGGGGAGGCCTTGCCGGCAATATAAAAGGTATGGAAAGGGGGAAATGACCGGGTGAGTCGTTATACAACTGAACAATGCCATCTGCCGTTCAGGATGCGGCGAACATGGAAGGTAGGAGCAATGGTGGTAAGGGACGGTGTGGCGTCCAAGGAATGAGAGAGTGGTAGTGGTGAGAGAGGGTGTAATAGCCGGGGAGGGAAGGAATGGTGATGGTGAGGAAGGGTGTGGTGGCCAGGAGGAGGAGCGTGGTTGTGGCGAGTGGGGGTTTGTGGTAGCCAGGGAGCACTTCCAAGTATTTACGACGAGATTTTGCGAAAACGCAGAGCAGGGGCAGGAAAATGCAGGTGCGGAGAACGGGTTATGTGAAGTGTTACATACGAGAGATTGTTCGTGGACTGACAGCTGCCTTTCCATGTATGGATATGAAGCAGAAAAATAAGAGTTACCTAAGCCAAAGGACTGACACTGGGCATCCACTGAAGCACTGGTTCACTGCCACTAACTCTCCCGGTACCAAAGTGGATATTACCGGTCGATGGCTGCCTGCGACTTACCAAGGAGGGAATGATGTTGGTGAGGGAGAGTGTGGCGGCAAGAAGGCTAAGACAACGTATAACCGTAACTGAAGATGAATGTAATTAATTATATGATCTTGAGTCATTGTAACTGTAGATGTAAATGAAATTCTACAATGAAAAAAGGTGATTAGAACTGTAATCCGCTGTTCGAGTTTGATCCCACAGGAATCACATTATGAAACTCGGGCATTATGAAGGATTACACACAAGGAAAATAAGGTATGGCTAAAACGCCTCCGCTGGCATTTGACTCACGTCTGAGCCAGGTCCAGGACTCGAACGCCAAGCGTGAACTCCTTCACGTTCAGTGACGGTGTAATGTGAGATGAACGAGACCAAGTAACCGTCATCGTATAGTGTAATCAAAACCTTGGAGGAATAAAATTGTCAGCGAAGCTGTAGATGACCTTAAATCACGTCACTGCTCCAAACCTGCGTGGCTACCAGGGTGGGAGGGCGCCACTAGCAGGTCCCAAGGACCCAAACCTGCTCAGCATTTTCATGACTCGTGGCGGCCTTGCTCCACACTGTCAACTCTCCTCTGTAGGGAAACTTGGGAAAACCTATTCATCTATAGTACCTCATGCCTTAAGCCATATTTCCTTCACACCACCGACTGCCAAAGAGCCTCATCTCTAAACTCTTCAATCCATATGGGGCCTGACAGCTTCAGCCCCACCACACCCTCCCATCCTGGTCACATCCTCCCCCACTCCTTCCCAACTATCATCCAGCCAGGTTAGTTCGTTTGCTGGCCTTTTTTTTACTTATTTTCCTAGCCGAGTCGTGAGGGAGGAAATAATGACGTGGTTGGGCAAAGAAGGTAAAAGTGGAAAAAAAAAACCGAGGACAGTTGTACAGATACTTGTCTCAGTGAGCGAATGGTTCGTTGATCATGATGTATACCTCTATTACCTTTTAGTATATACCTCCGGTATACCTGACACGTGTGTGGTGATGCTATATGTCGGTTGAGTGAGAGAGGAACAGCTGACAGGCTGAGAGACGTGTTTCTTGTTATGCATCGCTGAGTGACCAAGAGCTTCTCCCAGGGCAATGTCTCTCCTCAAGGAACCAAACGCGCTGTGTTCCACGCTGGTCCTGCCATCAAGATCTTGAAAACGTCTGTATTGTGTGTCTTTGTCTTGTAGTTGCGGCCGTATCTTATGTGTTGCTGCTCTTCAACACGCACCAAACAGTTCTATGTTGCTGAAGAAGACGATCCTTCGTGTTCTTCGTGTTTTCACTGAATGGGTGTTGTTCATGAGTGAGGACGAAGCTCAGCCCCTAATTTTGGACCAGCTGTCCCGACAGCCTCCCTTCTACCCACTCCCCTCCCTCCAGGCTGTCTCGTTTCCCCCGCTCCCTCCCCTCCGACAGCCTCCCTCCTCCCCCTCCCATCTCTTGGGTACAAGTAGCGCCCCTCCCACCGCCGCTCCCCGCCCGTGGTTGCCCACAGCCTCCTCGCTTATCACTCGTCATCTCCTGCGTTCCTGGTAGTCCCCGACCTTTCATCATCATCTCCTGGGTCCTAACTACCTATTCTGCCCCCCCCCCCCCTCACCCCGCATCTCCTACCTCCTGGGAACCTATTCTGCCACCTCATCCCTCATCTGTTGGGTCCTGGAAATTAATTTCTAATGTTCCCCTTCATCCCTCATCTCCTGGGTTCTGGCTACTTCTCCTACCCCCTCCCCCACCTCCTGGGTCACGGAGACCTACGGTACTCCCCATGCCTTTATCTCCTGGGCCCTGGACAACTATTCTACCCCATCTCATCCGGGTCCTGACTGCCTATTCAACTCCCTTCATCTCCTAGGCCCTTCCAACCTATTCTACCCCCTCACCCTTCATCTCCGGCGTCCTGTCTACCTATTTCACCCACTCATCGCCTGGGTCTTGACAACCATTCTACCCACTGTCTTCCTTGCTCCTGGCAATCCATGCCACATCCATCTGACTGACGTCTCCATATATATATATATATATATATATATATATATATATATATATATATGTGTGTGTGTGTGTGTGTGTGTGTGTGTGTGTGTGTGTGTGTACACACAATAACCTAGACTCCAAAATACCCTCTGATGTTATGTACTCGGGTATTCGTAAAGCCTTCGACAAAGTACCGCAAAAGAAAAAGAAAAAGATTGCTTCGTACAAATCTCACGGTGCAGGAGGTTCACTATGCATACAACTGGCAGACGGATCCACACAATCCCGAAACAACGAGTGGTATGAAATGGAGAAGCGTCCGACTGGCATCACATGACAAGACGGGGGGTATCGCAAGGCTCCAATCTGGGACCCAGACAACTACTCATTTACGTCACCGACTGGAAACGGAACTCACCAAAAGAATTTCGAAGATGATCGGCGACACTAAATTAGAAAACGTGCCTCGCTCAAAAGGAAGACGGCCTGAACATTCAAAAGACATTGGGGGACACTGATGAAATGATCGAAGACATGGTCAATGCATTTCAACTTAACCAAACGCAAATCAAAGCACTTTGGGGCTAAAGCCTACAATCACATGTACATAATAGTTGGCAAACGACACATGAGGTACGAGAAGAGTATGACCCTGAAGTAATCATCAATAACGACCTAAAATATGGAGAAAACAATCCTTACATGCATACAACGGAGCCAACAGGAGGCTAGGATCCACAGCTGGAAATATAGACTTAAGACAAAGGAAACGATTCTCACCCTTAATAACGCCCTTCTCAGACCTCACTGTCCGCTGGTGATCACAACACCTGGTCAAATTTGACGAAATATCTCAATAAAAGACCAGAGAGGAGCAACCACACGAATCCTTTCAATCAGAAAAGCTTAAAATTACTCTAAGGTTCAGACTCAGAGATCTATCAAAAGTGTCCAAGATATATGATAAGTTTTGAGAACATAACAGAAAAATTTCTCCACTCTTGCTGGCCATATCCAGTAACGAGAAATAACGTATGAACATAAAAGGTAGTAAATATTGTAGCAACGTTGGTAAAGTTTATTCTTTTTTAACTGTAGTGTGGAAGAACATCAAAATAACCCAAAGCCAAATGTAGTCAATACATGTATATGAAATACCCTCAAATCAAGGCTAAACAATGCCTCAGTATTCGTGACCTGTAACTAATCCTCCTTCTCCAGATCTCTGTTAAAAAAAAAATTTTCCCCAAGAGTCCAACCGCAGCGCAGCAGCGTGGAAAAGTGGCCACCATACTTTCTATAAAGTATCCAAGGCCGTACGCTTTCCCCATACTCCATGGTCTCTCTCTCTCTCTCTCTCTCTCTCTCTCTCTCTCTCTCTCTCTCTCTCTCTCTCTCTCCCCAGCAGCAGTTGAGCCAGAGGAAGAGGTGGATGACAGGGTGCCTTCTGCTGTACTATCCAGTTTCTGCCACTTTTCAAGGTGATGAGCAGATAACCTGTGTCGTGGACCATCATGTCTGCTGTTATGTAGCCGTCGTCTCCTGGGTCCTCGTAAACTATCCTATCCCTTCCCACGTCATCTCCTGGCTCCTGGCCCCTTCATCCCTCATCTGGTGGGCTCCCTCAGTCTACATCACACCCATACTCCCACCTAGCATCTCCCGGTACCCTTACATACCTACCACCACCTCCCCTCCCTCTCACTTGGGTCCTGGCAACTTAACATCCCCCCCACACCTTCCTTTCCAAACCCACACGTGGGTCCTGACAACGGATCTCCTCCTCTAACCCCCACACATGGGTCCTAGGAACCTATCCCTTCCCCTTTCTAACCCACACCTGGGTCCTGGCAATGTACCCCCCCCTCCCCAACCCTTACCTGGGTCCTAGCATCCTACCCCTCCGTCACCCACCACCTCCTGGTCCTGGCAGTCACCCCAACCTCCCCAGGCCCCATCATCATTGGGGACCTGATAGCATTTTGCGCCACGCCTCCTCAGACTCACAAAAACAGATGTAAAGGTCAGTCAGTTTTATGATGCAACTGGAGTGGTCTGGTTCTGGTGGCGCGGGCAGGCAGCCTGGTGTGAAGGCCAGTTAGCGAGGAGGAGACAAGATGTGGGAACGAAGAGGAGACCAAGTCACAGAAATCAAAAAAAAAAAGTAAAAGAAAAAATAAAGAAGAATGAATAAAAAGTGGTAAGGAGGAGACTGATAAGAGCAGCTGATGATGAGAGAGGCACGAGTGGGGGAGGTACGTACATGGGGAAGGCAGGTAGCAGGAGACCCAATGGTCCATGACCAGGTCATCTACTGGAGGACGGCAGCACCACCACCACCAGCGTCCTCAAGTCATAATCTTAACTGTGGCAGAAACACGACAGAACAGCTGATGGCACCTTCCCACCCCACCACTTCCTACAGCACAACAACCAAGGGAAAAAATATGAGGAAAACCATTCAGTATGGAGAGACCATACAATACAAACATGAACATTGTATAGGACTATATGAACGGGAGAAGTTCCCTGCTGTAACTACAGACGAACGCTCAGGGAAGGAGGGCTCAAAAGCTGAAACGTTAAAATCAAGTGGTTGATTTTCAAAACAAACTTAAATGAATTCTAATATCTTTTCAAAACAAGCGTATTTACTGATAACAGAATATAACCAAGTATGAATTAGTTTAGCTCTGATGTGAAAGTACTGACAGTCTTCGCAAAGACATCTGGTGGTTACTCATTCCTATGCTCTTTAACTCTAGTGCTAGAAGAAAAACAAAAAAGAAATTTACACGTGTTATAATGATATCTAATTCCTTTTAAATGTCATTGTTATTTCTAGTGGTTGTACTTCTATCTAATGTGAAGAAATTGTCATATGCTGTCGAATATAGGAAGAGAGGAAAGTGATTGGTTTCTCAGTGAATGTTGGTTTGCGGCAGGGGTGCGTGATGTCTCTAAGGTTGTTTAATTTGTTTATGGGTGGGGTTGTTAGGGAGGTGAATGCAAGAGTTTTGGAAAGAGGGGCAAGTATGCAGTCGGTTGTGGATGAGAGCTTGGAAAGTGAGTCAGTTGTTGTTCGCTGATGATACAGCGCTGGTGGCTGATTCGGGTGAGAAACTACAGAAGCTGGTAACTGAGTTTGGTAAAGTGTGTGATAGAAGAAAGCTGAGAGTAAATGTGAATAAGAGCAAGGTTATTAGGTAGTGTAGGCTTGAGTGACAAGTCAATTGGGAGGTAAGTTTGAATGGAGAAAAACTGGAGGAAGTGAAGTGCTTTAGATATCTGGGAGTGGATTTGGAAGCAGATGGAACCATGGAAGCGGAAGTGAGTCAGAGGGTGGGAAAGGGGGCGAAGGTTCTGGGAGCGTTGAAGAATGTGTGGAAGACAAGAACGCTATCTCGGAGAGTAAAAATGGGTATGTTTCAAGGAATAATGGTTCCAACAAAGTTATATGGTTGCGAGGCATCGGCTATAGACAGGGTTGTGCGGAGGAGGGTGGATGTGCTGGAAATGAGATGTTTGAGGACAATATGTGGTGTGAGGTGGTATGATCAAGTAAGTAATGAAAGGGTAAGAGAGATGTGTGGTAATAAAAAGAGTGTGGTTGAGACAGCAGAAGAGGGTGTTTTGAAATGGTCTGGTCAAATGGAGAGAATGAGTGAGGAAATATTGACCAAGAGGATATATGTGTCAGAGGTGGAGGGAACGAGGAGAAATGGGAGACCAAATTGAAGGTGGAAAATGGAGTGAAAAAGATTCTGGGTGATCGGGGCCTGAACATGCAGGAGGGTGAAAGGCGTGCAAGGAATAGAGTCATTGGAACGATGTGGTATACCGGAGTCGACGTGCTGTCAATGGATTGAACCAGGGCATGTGAAGCGTCTGGGGTAAACCATGGAAAGTTTTATGGGGCCTGGATGTGGAAAGGGAGCTGTGCTTTCGGTGCATTATACATGACAGCTAGAGACTGAGTGAACGAATGTGGCCTTTGTTGTCTCTTCCTAGCGCTACCTCGCGCACATGCGGGGGGGAGGGGGGTGTCATTTCATGTGTGGTGGGGTGGCGACGGAAATGAATAAGGGCAGACAGTATGAATTATGTACATGTGTATATATGTATATGTCTGTGGGTGTATATATATGTATACATTGAGATGTACAGGTATGTATATGTGCTGTGTGTGGACGTGTATGTATATACATGTGTACGTGGATGAGTTGGACCATTTTTTCGTCTGTTTCCTTGCGCTACCTCGCTAAGGCGGAAAAAAGCGACAAAGTATTATATATATATAATTCCCTGGAATACTTAACAAACTTACACCTCTGTAATTTGAACACTCGCCTTTATCCCCTTTGCCTTTGTACAATGGCACAATGCATGCATTCCACCAATCCTCAGGCACTTCACTATGAACCATACATATAATGGATATTCTTACCAACCAATCAAAAACACAGTCACCTCCTATTCTAATAAATTCCCCTGTAATACCATCCAAACCCACCGCCTTGCCGGCTTTCATCTTCCGCAAAGCTTTCACTACCTCTTCTCTATTTACCAAACCATCCTCCCTGATCCTCTCACTTCGCACACCACCTCAACAACACCCTACATCTGCCACTTTATCATCAAACACATTCAACAAACCTTCAAAATCTCACTCCATCTCCTTCTCACGTCACCACGACTTTGTTATCACCTCCTCATTAGCCCCCTTCACAGATGTTCCCATTCGTTCTCTTGTCTTACGCACTTTATCTACCTCCTTCCAAAACATCTTTTCATTGATTGAGAGGGTAAAGGCATGTACAAGCATCAGATTGGGGAAGAGCAGTGTGGTTTCAGAAGTGGTACGGGATGTGTGGATCAGGTGTTTGCTTTGAAGAATGTATGTGAGAAATACCTAGAAAAACAAATGGATTTGTATGTAGCATTTATGGATCTGGAGAAGGCATATGATAGAGTTGATAGACATGCTCTGTGGAAGGCAGAGTATATGGTGTGGGCGGTAAGTTGCTAGAAGCAGTGAAAAGTTTTTATCGAGGATGTAAGGCATGTGTACGAGTAGGAAGAGAGGAAAGTGATTGGTTCCCAGTGAATGTCGGTTTGCGGCGGGGGTAAGTGATGTCTCCATTGTTGTTTAACATGTTTATGGATGGGGTGGTTAGGGAGGTGAATCCAAGATTTTTGGAGATAGGGGCAAGTAAGCAGTCTGTTGTGGATGAGAGGGCTTGGGAAGTGAGTCAGTTGTTGTTCGCTGGGGATACAGCGCTGATAGCTGATTCGGGTGAGAAACTGCAGAAGTTGGTGACTGAGTTTGGTAAAGCGTATGAAAGAAGAAAGTTGAGAGTAAATGTGAATAAGAGCAACGTTATCAGGTTCAGTA
Organism: Panulirus ornatus; assembly: GCF_036320965.1. NCBI lineage: Eukaryota > Metazoa > Arthropoda > Malacostraca > Decapoda > Palinuridae > Panulirus > Panulirus ornatus. Next base: position 24,708,929 of record NC_092230.1, on the reverse strand, counting down.
AGGTTGACTGACAAGTCAATTGGGAGGTAAGTTTGAATGGAGAAAAACTGGAGGAAGTGAAGTGTTTTAGATATCTGGGAGTGGATCTGGCAGCGGATGGAACCATGGAAGAGGAAGTGAGTCACAGGGTGGGGGAGGGGGCGAAGGTTCTGGGAACGTTGAAGAATGTGTGGAAGAAAAGAACGTTATCTCGGAGTAAAAATGGGTATGTTTGAAGGAATAATGGTTCCAACAAAGTTATATGATTGCAAGGCATGGACTATAGATAGGGTTGTGCGGATGAGGGTGGGTGTGTTGGAAATGAAATGTTTGAGGACAATATGTGGTGTGAGGTGGTTTGATCGAGTAAGTAATGAAAGGGTAGGAGAGATGTATGGTAATAAAAAGAGTGTGGTTGAGAGAGCAGAAGAGGGTGTGTTGAAATGGTTTGGTCACATGGAGAGAATGAGTAAAGAAAGATTGACAAAGAGGATATATGTGTCTGAGGTGGAGGGAACGAGAAGTGGGTGGCAGACCAAACTTGAGGTGGAAGGATGGAGTGAAAAAGAATTTGAGCGATCGGGGCCTAAACATACAGGAGGATGAAAGGCGTGCAAGAAATAGAGTGAACTGGAACGATGTGGTATACCGGAGTCGACGTGCTGTCAATGGATTGAACCAGGGCATGTGAAGCGTCTGGGGAAACCATAGAAAGTTTTGTGGGGCCTGGATGTGGAAAGGGAGCCGTGGTTTGGGTGCAATACACATGAGAGCTAGAGGCTGAGTGTGAATGAATGTGGCCTTTGTTGTCTTTTCCTAGCTCTACCTCGCGCGCACGTGGAGGGGGGGGGATGCTATTTCATGTGTGGCGGGGTGGCGACGAGAATGGATGAAGGCAGCAAGTATGAATATGTATATGAGTATATATGTATATGTCTGTGTATGTACACGTTGAAATGTATAGGTATGTATATGTGCGTGTGTGGGCGTCTATGTATATACATGTGTATGTGGCTGGGTCTGGGCCATTCTTTCGTCTGTTTCCTTGCGCTACCTCGCTAACGCAGGAGACAGCGATTAAGTAATATATATATATATATATATATATATATATATATATATATATATATATATATATATATATATACAATAAAAAACTTGTCAGAACTCTTCGGAGTCTGTGCCTTTTAGGAGTTTTTCTGGTCTTTATTCATAAGGCTTTTTTCTGGGCGATAAAATTAATTTTATGGTTCTCAGAATTCGTTCTCGCTTTCCTCTGATCAAGTGTGGTGACCAGAACCTGAGAGCACGTTCCAAGTGAAGTCTGACCCGGGAGATGTGAAGAGCCAGTATCATATCTCATTTTATAGTCAATATTTCTAGCAGTAAAAGCTAGCTTTCTTTTGGCTTTATCATATGCAGCTGGACACAGATTTTCCTAAGCAGATACTTCATCATAAATCATTCCCATGGTCTTTCGTCTTTTATAATGATAGCTTACAAGCATTTTACATCTGTGACTGATGATATTTTCCTCACCAAAATGCACTACTCTGCGTCTGTCTGTATTGTAGCCCAGTACCCATAGCTCCGACCACTCCATCACTCTGTATCTAAATCAATTTGAATCTAAAGGCTGTCTTCCTTTTTTTGGCTGATCTATATTACCTACCTTTGGGCCACTGAAATATTCAGATGATACAGATGAAGAAGAGTGAGGGTCCTATGACTGATCTATTAAATACCTTACAAACTGACGACTTATCCCAAGCTATCATTCCTAACAATTTTCCTAGAACTTGGGTCTATCTGTCAGGACGACACTCTGAAACGCATGATCCATTTCCTTTTCTTGAATACCGGAGGTACGTCAGCAAACTCTTAACCCCCTGGCACTTTTCCTCCCTGTGGTGATTTTCTGAATATTTTAGTGGCGGGAAAAGCTAACTGCAAGGTCACGTCTTTCAGTATTCTGGGGAAGAAGACATCGTCTCAGCAACGGCTGACTCAACCAGAACCAGTTTCTCCATATAAGTACATCAGAGCAGTGTATATACTGCATGTCTAAGCTAAGCAATTTTTTTTCTTCTTATCCCTAGAAAAACTCCTTGTTCTTGATGCATCCCGAATTTCAGTAAATTTCGATCATACACACTGCATCGAAATACTTACTTCAGGAGGAAACCACTTCTTTATTGTCAACAGAAAAGGTGACATCTTCAAAACACTTTTTTTTTTTTACATATTCTATATTTCTTTGGAATTTTCTTCATGACTTTTCTTTTCAATTTCTAATTTCTAATGATTTCAACTGTCTTCTTATAATATCTTGGCAATGTAACCCTAATACGAGTCATGGTGCTGCTGTTTGCTATTTCATACACACATCCTGTACGAAAATCTTTTACCATGAATGCTAACACTGGTCCTTACGACTCACTGGTGCGTCCCCAGCTGGAACACTGTCTTCAGCTTTGGCCACCAAACGTCAGAGACAAAATGGGGCGAGTGAGTCGAAGTAGTAAGATGATTCCCGACTGAGACAAAGCCTCTGACGGCCGACTTAAGGTCTTGTATCTGCTCACCTTCGAAAAGAGTAGGCTGCGAGGTGAGCTAATACAAGTGTTCAATATCATCAAATGCGTCGATAAGCTCGATCTAACAAGAGACTTAAGAACAGATTCGTCTGATTTCACTCACGGTCGTGGCTACAAACTCGTGGGTCTTTAAAACGTTTTACCTCGAACGAGACCCTGTACGTCTTCTGTAACAGGATCGTTAACAAATGGAATGATCAACCAGTTACAGTGGTTGAAAGCAGTACCAAAGATACCTTTACGAAGGGACTTGATAAACATATCACTTCATATTCACGACGGACCTTAGTTTCATGAAAAATTTACGGTATTTTTCTCTTTAAAATATGTCTTTCTACTCTTCATACACACTGGCCTATGACCTTTTGATATCTTCCACTATCACAAGCAGCCACGAAGGGACCCAGTGGTCTGCTGCTGTTTGACTTCCTTTATATTCCCTGTATTTAGTCTCTTTCGTAATTCAAACTTGCTCACTCCTCACTACTCCTTTTGAGCGTTTAGGGACGCCGTCACTCTCCACGAGTGGTATAATATTTTCAAAGTTACTTCACATCTTGCTACGTGGGTCTACGTCCAAGAGCCTAATCCAGCTGACATCACTAAGACCCTGGCGCACCATATCAAAGTTCGCTAACCTAAGACTTGGTATCATCAGCTTCTTGTATCCGAGATCGAAAGTGAGATCGAAGCGGATGATACTGTGATCACTCGTTCCTAGCTATGCCCACCCGACCTCACACGAGCGAATCAGACCTTCGTTCCTGAACACCACAGCATCTAACATGTCACTGCCTCTCAGCGGGTCTCGGATCAGTTGATTTGGAAAAGCGGTCTTCAGTCCAGTCATTCTGTTAGATGTCTTTGGAATCACCTGATCAGGGATTCCAGACGATGCTAGGTTGTTAGCAAGGTTGTTTGCTAGGTTGTTAGCTAGGTTGTTAAGTCTCCTTGCTCCTTTGTTCCTCCCTCGTCAGGATCATGCCTTCCCTCGTCAGGACTGACCTCATCCATCAGGTACGTAACTGGAGAGTTACGCCAGGATCATGCCTTCCCTCGTCAAGGTCACGTGCTAGGTTGTTAGCTACGCTGTTAAATTTCCTTGCTCCTTTGTCATCAACTAAGGACTTCATTTTTTTTCTTTCGTTTCATTTAAAGTAAAATCGTTTTCTACACACTGCAGAAAACATCTTCCTCATCTCGAGGTCTTACTTCGACGTACAGCAAGGCCATTCCATCGACATCAATTTTACGTACCGTGGTTATACACGCGGGATAACGTACGAGCCGTCGTAATAACTTTCATACTAGTATTATCAAAAGGGGTACATTTACTGGGAGATAACTATAATCAACAGAGTGCAATTTGGGTGTGACATCCTGCGAGAAGAATATTGGCAGAGTGGAATTAAGAGAGCGCCAACGGAATCCAAGTGAAGTTAACACAAGTAAGCGGCACCGGAACCTGAAGTATTATGACGTGTAATGACTGTCTTTATGTACTTAAAGTGTAGCGCACATCGTTTAGGGATGTCCCGAATGGCCGTAAAGGAAGGCGGGAGTCGTCGTAAATTCCAGAATCATTTTAAGCGAACGTTAAGTAAAAACACGGATATAAGACTCGAATACTGACCGTAACTGCTGCTGGATCCTTCTTTACAGACACACTGTACAGACAAACACCTCTCTGCCCATCTCGCACAACTGCCAGGAGCTGACCCCACCAAGGCCGCCTAGCTTCTCTGTACCAGCCTGTGGTCTCAGCTTGAGCTGTCATTGTGGTTACCTTTGCATTACATCGTGCAGCATGACTGAACCATCACCATCACTGCTCCTCAGCCCCAACCCTTCATCTCAGGGCAACTACGGATCCACGATGGGACCAAGAAACACAGACCAATATCGTCATCGTAGATCGAAAAAATTAAAGATAAAAATATTGCCAGAAATTGAGGAAGTTCAATCCAGGATAAAAAATTTTGTGTAAGAAACCTAGGCAGGTTAAAAACATATGGTGATAGGCTCTTAGTACAATTTGCGGACGAACAAAAAAATCACATTATTTTCTTAGTTAAGTTTTTTCCCATACTTCTGGAATTTGTTTTCTTATAATATGGATTTTCTTATCTATAGGGATTTCTTTCCACCTTGCACGGTATGAAGGCTATCAAAAAGCACTTCTTGCTTAATCTGCTGAAAAGCAGGCGTTCCTTTGTTCCTATCGGCCATCAGAAACGTGTGTACACCATTATCAAAGTGCGCTCACACACACATACACCTACACACACACCGTCAACAAACACTCACAAGCATTCCTTATGGTCGTCTACATAATCTCCCTTAACCTTTTCAAAATGATACCACAAGATGTTTTTACTTTCTTTTTTTTTTTTTTGTGTTAGTTGAGGCCCTAATCAAGGCCATCCCATTAACGATATATGTTCCAAATGAATGTCGGTTTGCGGCAGGGGTGCGTGATGTTTCCACGGGTGTTTAATTTGTTTATGGAGGTTGTTAGGGAGGTGAATCCAAGAGTTTTGGAGAGGGGTAAGTATGCAGTCTGTTGTGGACGAGAGGGCTTGGGAAGTGAGTCAGTAGTTGTTCGCTGATGATACAGCCCTGGTGGCTAATTCGGGTGAGAAACCGCAGAAGTTGGTGACTGAGTTTGGTAAAGTGTGTGAAAGAAAGTTGAGAGTAAATGTGAATAAGAGCAAGGTTATTAGGTTGGAGAAAAACTGGAGGAAGTGAAGTGTTTTAGATGTCTCGGAGTGGATTTAGCAGCGGATGGAACTATGGAAGTGGAAGTGAGTCACAAGGTGGGGGAAGGGGCGAAGGTTCTGGGAGCGTTGAAGAATGTGTGGAAGGCGAGAACGTTATCTCGGAGAGCAAAAATGGGTATGTTTGAAGGAACAGTGGTCCCAACAATGTTATATGGTTGCAAGGCATGGGCTGTAGATAGGGTTGTGCGGAGAGGGTGGATGTGTTGGAAATGAAATGTTTTAGGACAATATGTGGTGTGAGGTGGTTTAATTGAGTAAGTAATGAAAGGGTAAAAGAGATGCGTGGTAATCAAAAGAGTGTGGTTGAGAGAGAAGAAGAGGGTGCATTGAAATGGTTTGGTCACATGGAGAGAATGAGTGAGGAAAGATTGACAAAAAGGATATATGTATCAGAGGTGGAAGGAACAAGGAGAAGTGGGAGACCAAATTGGAGGCGGAAGGATGTAGTGAAAAATATACTGAGCGATCGGGGCCTGAACATACAGGAGGGGTGAAAGGCGTGCAAGGAATAGAGTCTGGGGTAAACCATGGGAAGTTTTGTGGGGCCTGGATGTGGAAAGGGAGCTGTGGTATCGGTGCATTACACATGACAACTAGAGTGAGAGTGAACGTATGTGGCCTTTGTTGTCTTTTCCTAGCGCTACCTCGCGAGCTCACGAGGGGATGGGGGTGCCATTTCATGTGTGGCGGGGTGGCGACGAGAATGGATGAAGGCAGCAAGTATGAATATGTACATGTGTATATATGTATACGTCTGTGTATGTATATGTATGCATACGTTGAAATGTATAGGTATGTATAAGTGCGTGTGTGGGCGTTTATGTATATACATGTGTAGGTGGGTGGGTTGGGCCATTCTTTTGTCTGGTTCCTTGTGCTACCTCGCTAACGCGGGAGACAGCGACTAAGTATAATATATATATATATATTTTTTTTTTTTTTTTTTTATACTTTGTCGCTGTCTCCCGCGTTTGCGAGGTAGCGCAAGGAAACAGATGAAAGAAATGGCCCAACCCCCCCCCCCCCCATACACATGTACATACACACGTCCACACACGCAAATATACATACCTACACAGCTTTCCATGGTTTACCCCGGACGCTTCACATGCCTTGATTCAATCCACTGACAGCACGTCAACCCCTGTATACCACATCGCTCCAATTCACTCTATTTCTTGCCCTCCTTTCACCCTCCTGCATGTTCAGGCCCCGATCACACAAAATCCTTTTCACTCCATCTTTCCACCTCCAATTTGGTCTCCCTCTTCTCCTCGTTCCCTCCACCTCCGACACATATATCCTCTTGGTCAACCTTTCCTCACTCATTCTCTCCATGTGCCCAAACCATTTCAAAACACCCTCTTCTGCTCTCTCAACCACGCTCTTTTTATTTCCACACATCTCTCTTACCCTTACGTTACTTACTCGATCAAACCACCTCACACCACACATTGTCCTCAAACATCTCATTTCCAGCACATCCATCCTCCTGCGCACAACTCTATCCATAGCCCACGCCTCGCAACCATACAACATTGTTGGAACCACTATTCCTTCAAACATACCCATTTTTGCTTTCCGGGATAATGTTCTCGACTTCCACACATTTTTCAAGGCTCCCAAAATTTTCGCCCCCTCCCCCACCATATGATCCACTTCCGCTTCCATGGTTCCATCCGCTGACAGATCCACTCCCAGATATCTAAAACACTTCACTTCCTCCAGTTTTTCTCCATTCAAACTCACCTCCCAATTGACTTGACCCTCAACCCTACTGTACCTAATAACCTTGCTCTTATTCACATTTACTCTTAACTTTCTTCTTCCACACACTTTACCAAACTCCGTCACCAGCTTCTGCAGTTTCTCACATGAATCCGCCACCAGCGCTGTATCATCAGCGAACAACAACTGACTCACTTCCCAAGCTCTCTCATCCCCAACAGACTTCATACTTGCCCCTCTTTCCAAAACTCTTGCATTTACCTCCCTAACAACCCCATCCATAAACAAATTAAACAACCATGGAGACATCACACACCCCTGCCGCAAACCTACATTCACTGAGAACCAATCACGTTCCTCTCTTCCTACACGTACACATGCCTTACATCCTCGATAAAAACTTTTCACTGCTTCTAACAACTTGCCTCCCACACCATATATTCTTAATACCTTCCACAGAGCATCTCTATCAACTCTATCATATGCCTTCTCCAGATCCATAAATGCTACATACAAATCCATTTGCTTTTCTAAGTATTTCTCACATACATTCTTCAAAGCAAACACCTGATCCACACATCCTCTACCACTTCTGAAACCACACTGCTCTTCCCCAATCTGATGCTCTGTACATGCCTTCACCCTCTCAATCAATACCCTCCCATATAATTTACCAGGAATACTCAACAAACTTATACCTCTGTAATTTGAGCACTCACTCTTATCCCCTTTGCCTTTGTACAATGGCACTATGCACGCATTCCGCCAATCCTCAGGCACCTCACCATGAGTCATACATACATTAAATAACCTTACCAACCAGTCAACAATACAGTCACCCCCTTTTTTAATAAATTCCACTGCAATACCATCCAAACCTGCTGCCTTGCCGGCTTTCATCTTCCGCAAAGCTTTTACTACCTCTTCTCTGTTTACCAAATCATTTTCCCTAACCCTCTCACTTTGCACACCACCTCGACCCAAACACCCTATATCTGCCACTCTGTCATCAGACACATTCAACAAACCTTCAAAATACTCATTCCATCTCCTTCTCACATCACCACTACTTGTTATCACCTCCCCATTTACGCCCTTCACTGAAGTTCCCATTTGCTCCCTTGTCTTACGCACCCTATTTACCTCCTTCCAGAACATCTTTTTATTCTCCCTAAAATTTACTGATAGTCTCTCACCCCATCTCTCATTTGCCCTTTTTTTCACCTCTTGCACCTTTCTCTTGACCTCCTGTCTCTTTCTTTTATACTTCTCCCACTCAATTGCATTTTTTCCCTGCAAAAATCGTCCAAATGCCTCTCTCTTCTCTTTCACTAATACTCTTACTTCTTCATCCCACCACTCACTACCCTTTCTAAACAGCCCACCTCCCACTCTTCTCATGCCACAAGCATCTTTTGCGCAATCCATCACTGATTCCCTAAATACATCCCATTCCTCCCCCACTCCCCTTACTTCCATATATATATATATATATATATATATATATATACCCTAGCCTGAGCCACGTACCCATTCTATCGACCAAACCCCTGGGATGGATGAACAGCTGGGTTGACTGTGGATCTACTTAATCTTCTGCATGTTGTTATCGTGACAGCAGACGACTGGCTTTCTTCCTCCCGGTGAGCGTGAACTGTGTCACCTGAAAACATCTCCCGAAGAATTCTAACCCGCATCTAGTCCAGCAAGGCCTCTGCTCTACCCGCAGTGCCGGTAACGGCTAGACAAAATTCTTCTTCATCAGACACACATGCAACTGTTAGATGAGTCGTCAAGACTCGACAAGTTACCCATCCATAGCAAACTCAGGCAACGGCTTCAGTTACTACTAAGTAATATCGAACCAACTTATGCCATCTCGTTTCATTCCCCCGTTCCTAAGGTACCTTCAAACTTTCCTGACAATACAAAACTAGTGAAATCATCAGCGGCTCCGTCCTTCGCTTTACTTATAAAAAGATGTTCTGCCTGGCGTCCAGTGTAAGCAAGGGCCAGCCAGGGGTAGGCGGGGCCAGCACGCCCTGGGTCTGTCTTGCCTCCAGAAGCCCCCACCGTGCAGTGTGTGTGGGTCATCATTACCTGTTTGTACTGTGCCGGGAGGGTGTTTTACACGCGTGGGGGCGGCCCATCTCTTCAACGTTCTCTACTGTGACGGAAATTGACATTTTCGTATGCTGTTCTAACTTACGATCTCATAATCTAGTTTATTCCATCTCATAATTTAGTTTATTCAATTTAATCACTAACCTTTATATTACACCTTTTCTAGCAGGTTCCTTGCTTACCTTCATGTTATGGCCTCTGGTTGTTTTGTTCTTGCATCTTCCACAGATGACAGATCTAATGCCTCTAGCCTTCTCCTATGACTCATCTCTTAACTCTGGTACCATCTTTGTTGCTCTCTTCTCGTCCTTCTCTCTCACTTCTATGTGACCCTTTAAGTGCAGCTGACCAAACTGTGAAGCATATTCGAGTTCTGGCATCACGTATGATGTAAACAGCTTGATGAATACTGCTTTACCCATGTACTTGAAAGCAATTCTAAAACTGGCCAGCTGACAGTTTGTCTCCTCTACTATTCTCCAAATGCGGGACTCTTAAATACGGATTTCTGCAGCTTATTTCCAACTAGACAATGATTTTCATATTGAGGCCTCCTTTCACCGCACCCTATCCTCATTATTTTCCCACAAATGAATCCTGCAGCACGCCATTAGTGACCTCCTCAACCCATATCAAGATGGCTCCTTTGATATGAGTTCTTTGTTCCCTCCACTAACCATCGAAGTTTCCCCATCATTCCTGCATGGAAAAACCACTTTTTTTTTTTTTTACCAGCCTCCTACATGGCACAGTGTCAAACGCTTTCTGGCAATCGTGATACACACAATCCACCAACTTTCTATCGTCTAAAACGGAGCTCACTCTCGTAGAAATCTAAGAGGTGCGTTGCACAAGACCTCCTTCCCCCTAAACGGTGTTTGTTGTCTCTCAACTAAGGCAGCTTCTCCTCTCCATGATGTCATGCATTTTCTTTCTGATTATCTTTACCACAACCTTACACGCTACGGTCTGTAGTTCAGCGGTTTTTCCTGGTCACGTATCTCTTATTCAGGTATGACGGTTGCCTTTCCCCACTCCCTTAGCACTTTACGTTGTTTCTGTGACAACTTGAACAGAAATGGCGTTCAGAACGCACAATGAAGCGACTGCTTCGTCTCAACAGTGTCTTGCCTCATTCAGATCAAGACCCTATGGACTCTAAACGTGGACCTAGAATACTTCAAGAAACATGCCAGTTTCAAAACTAGTCGTCTGCAGATGGTAATCAAGGTCAAAGGAGAGATGACAGAGTACTAAAATACGCATGGCATTTGAATTTTTTTTCTAAGGTGCAATTTTTTTTTTTTTCGGACACTGTGATTGTAGGAAACGACTGAGATTTAGAACATATAGGTGGATATTGCATTTCGCCACAGCTTCCTGATCCAAGATGCAAATATAGATCTAAATCAAGAGAGAAAACATGTTCAGTGTGAGAAAAAGAACTGATATTGGAGACAGGAGGGGAAGGGAGGGAAAGTGAGGTAAGCTATGTAGAGTGGAAGCATCAGCGTAAATGAATGTGGTTAGAGGTTGAAGAAAGAAGAAACGGGAGTAACTCTAGGATAAAAACACTGAAGGACACAAACTAGTGACCACTCTCCATGACTTCGTACTTTCTGCTCTACATTTTGAATCAAACCTGTGAGCGGGATACGCGCCCAAGTGACTCATGGGCATCAACGCTAACCACTGCACGACGGAGGAACATGTACACGACTTCTCCAAATGTAAGAGATGGTATACAACACACGTGTGTGTGTGTGTGTGTGTGTGTGTGTGTGTGTGTGTGTGTGTGTGTGTACACACACACACACACACACACAGAAAGATAGACAGATAGACAGATAGATAGACAAACAGATACATAAATAGATAGACGAATAGATAGATACAGCATATGAGAGGCATGGCTTCCACGCAGCAGCCAGTAAACTTCATAACAGTGTAAAATCTCCGTCTGTGTCGCGTGGTAAGTCTGGAGTTATGGTCACTCATGTCTAGTTCCACGACATAAACAAGTTATTGCTTGACATGTGAGACACCTCAGAAGATCTCCATATTCTTACTTCTATCTTTTTTTTTATGAATGACACGAAGCACGTGGTGTGCAGGTCGTGGTGGCTGCGACACACACACACAGCACCATACTCAAGCACTACTTGCCTTACACTGTGTGAAAGGCGAGGTGACCGATGGCCCTGTAATGCTTCACTTGCAATGAGAGACGGACACGGAGGGAGTTCCACCGAACCAATGAGGAGGAGGAGGAGGAGGAGACGATGATGTTTACATACACGGAGCCTCAGCGATGAACTTCTGACGCAAAAACTAGAATAGCGAGTCGTACGCTGGGGTTCAAACATGTGAGGCACAATGAACACAAGTTCTTCAGGAGACCGACTGCGAGGAAGTAACGATAAAATACGGAAAGAGAGGATGAGGAACGACAAGCGTGAGGGGGGGTAGGAGACGACCAGAGGAGTGGGTTTTTGTGGGGCGTCTAGCTTTGGTGTGGACTTTATATAAAAGAAAATAAAGAGAGAGAGAGAGAGAGAGAGAGAGAGAGAGAGAGAGAGAGAGAGAGAGAGAGAGAGAGAGAGAGAGAGAGAGAGAGAGAGAGAGACGCTAAAGAGGACTGGGACACATCTGCCTAAATGGAGCGACCAATACGCCATGTGAGGACGAACGTGGCTTCTGTAAAGGTAAAACATCCGGCAGGAACTACGATTTGAATGGCCCCACACACACACACACACACACACACACACACACACACACACACACACACACAAGCACAGGTCTGCCGGTGAGGTGAGGTGTTGACTCCTGGTCAGTTTGTTCATCATGTACGGGAAGAACCACTGGAGTGCCACTAAGATAGCAACCGTCTGAGAGGAAGATCGCAATTACAAATTCTTTTTCATTTAAAAAAAAAGAAAATCAATTCCAGTAGTATCTATGGTTATCTTGTTATCACTCCTTCCAAACAACGAGGAATACAGCCACTGATTTCACAGCACCAGCCCCCGCTCTCAGCTTCCAGTCGTCACGTCATCATTCCAGTCGTCACGTCATCATTCCAGTCGTCACGTTATCATTCCAGTCGTCACGTTATCATTCCTGTCGTCACGTCATCATTCCAGTCGTCATGTTATCACTTCACTCGTCATGTTATCATTCATATGATGTCTATACTACACACATGTACATGAAACCTTCGTGTTTCGGATATCAACCAAACAAACTGCTCACAGAGATACCGGCCTCGTTTTACCGCAAATGTTCTTTACTTTTCCAGGTCGTTCATCTTTCTTCCTGACGCACTGAATCCCTACCGCGCACATACATGCGTAAATATATACGCATGCACCGCTAGACTCCACCTGCACGTGCTTACGCTGCGAATGAAAATTCCTCCTGCGTAAAGTTGCATCATAGTCAGAGGTGGAAAAATAGCAAAATCTCGTCCTGTATTTTCTCAAGCCCATAAGAATTTATCATATCCCGGTACAAGGGATCTTGGTGTTATTGTACGGGAAGTGAGACCTTAATAAATAGTTAGCCAAGTCATCAACAATTGGGAGTGTTTACGTCGTCAAATGCAAGGCATATAAATATATTCATGTAGGCCAGACAGGTAAAACTGAGACGGAGAGATGTTATTGGCACCGTCATTCAGTACGCAGGGATGACCACAAAAATGCGATCGCTAAACATTGTCATGAAAATGACCACCCCATAGATCTTGAAAATCCCGTTATTCTATACCCCTCTACTGATTATGCCACCACACAACGTCACTGAATCTGTCTTAATTGCTAATACTAAGAACTTATTTTGTCCCTAGGCAATTTCAAAGCCCATCCTAGCATTAACCAAATCATTATGAGAGAGCTGACAAAACATGAAAACATGAAAAAAAAAAATATTTCAAGACACACCCAGCTACCCAGGTCAACCCCCCCTCCACGTGACCCCCCCTAATCACTCTCCCATACAACGGTTACGACCAAGCAAAGCAGACAGTGCTTGGTCTATAGAGACTGGTGTTGGACGGCGGGAATCAAGTGTGATGTTGGAATCTAAATAACTTTGTTAAGTACTGGTATCTGATGAGGTGGACTGTCTCCACGAAACATGTTGTGTCACATGTACAGAAAATTATATGAACTACTGAAGTGCGATTTCACCTTCATACTATCATCACGGACAAGTGTGATCATCATATATATATATATATATATATATATATATATATATATATATATATATATATATATATATATGTATATATATATATATATATATATATATATATATATATATATATATATATATATATATATATATATATATATGTATATATGTATATATATATATATATATATATATATATATATATATATATATATATATATATATTATATATTTTGCTTTGTCGCTGTCTCCCGCGTTTGCGAGGTAGCGCAAAGAAACAGACGAAAGAAATGGCCCAACCCACCCCCATACACAATGAATATACATACACGTCCACACACGCAAATATACATACCTATACATCTTAATGTACACATATATATACACACACAGACACATACATATATACCCATGCACACAATGCACACTGTCTGCCTTTATTCATTCCCATCGCCACCTCGCCACACATGGAATACCATCCCCCTCCCCCCCTCATGTGTGCGAGGTAGCACTAGGAAAAGACAACAAAGGCCCCATTCGTTCACACTCAGTCTCTAGCTGTCATGCAATAATGCCCGAAACCACAGCTCCCTTTCCACACACACACACACACACACACACACATATATATATATATATATATATATATATATATATATATATATATATATATATATATATATATATATATATATATATATATATAAATAAATAAATATATATATATATATATATATATATATATATATATATATATATATATATATATATATATATATATATATATATGTATATTCGGCACTCATTTCTAACCTCTTTATTACTAACCAACAAACATCAAGTAAAAATAGGAAGCTTAACCCTGCATCACACTTCCGTAAACTCGACTTCAAAATAATGAAATAAAAAACATACACACTGACATAACCCGGAAAGCATAAACACCTACTCACCTAACTCAATCTGAAACTCCAACCCTCCGGACGTACATCTACCAGAAAACACACTCTCCAGACAAACACGAGTCACACTCTCCCGCTTACGCTCTGGACATCAACCATCACCACAACACTGCAAACACCGTTTCAAAATATCCTAAAACTATTCATGCCTACGATGCAACTACCATAAAGAAGACACCGAGCAATTACTACTCCAGTGCCCTGCACCTTTTACAAACACACACACACACACACACACACAACAACCCCTTATGAACTATGGTCCCGACCGGTGGACGTGGTCAGCCTCCTGAGTGCTGCAGGAGGCTCATAAAGATAAAAGGAACTTTTGTGGTAGGAAGGTAAAGTAAGGTGCGTGTGTGTGTGTGTGTGTGTGTGAAACATCACAAGTGAAGGGTAGCATCAACGTGAATATCACTATCAATACACAAGTGGAAACGTCTCGTGGACATCATGATGATATCCCGGCGGTTCCCTGGATCATAACTCTGGCTAGTCATTTCTGTCGTTTACACACTAGAACATATTCACCCAATCTCTCCTTAGCCAGTCACTCTTCATCGGCAATCGAGGTCTTTCCCACTCTGTCGCTCCTCCCCAATTAGGAATGTATTCAGGGCGAGAAAAGAAGAAGTTCTCATCCCCAATTTTCTGTTAAACGGCCCCGCCAAGACCCCCCCATAACTTGTCCTTAGGAAGCGGCCTCCACCTGGCAGAGCCAGCCACAACACACACACTCTCGCCCCAGGCTACTGTGGATATCTTCCTCCCGCTTTCATTTGCCCGGCCCCTCCTTATATGGAGGGTCAACCCGGTAACCAAAAATATATGAATGTATATTTGTCTCGTATATCTCACCCCCAACGTCCACAATCTAACAGCACCCTGCCAGCTGATTACATCATTATTTGCGAATCAAAGAGGGACTAGATCAAACTGCCTTAGTGTCTCGTAATTCGTGAATTTCATGTGGAATACAAAATGCGGTTACAGCCAAGTGAAGGACGAAGATATCCAAAGAAAAAAAATAAAATAAAAAGGATGCTTATCGTCATTCACATGTAGGCCTATTCCATATTTGCTCTTGTCATTTGCAGCCATTCTTAACAAACATGTTCGAGGGTATAGCAGCAGTTTCATCATGCCTTGGGAATGGTGCGAGATGAAAAGTCACGAGAAAGTGTGTGTGTGTGTGTGTGTGTGTGTGTGTGTGTGTGTGTGTGTGTGTGTGTGTTATTAAGAGATACAAGAGAAAGTTGAACTCGTGTAGATAAGGAGCCGAACCGTTCCGTCTTGAATACGACGGTTCGACCCTTGAGCATGAAGCTCCGAACCTTAGGTAATGATGCCCTGGCCTCTGACATGAAACTAAAAGGGTCAGGTCGGTGACCAGAACATCGCAACATCACGTTCAAGGGCCGCACGTACGGTCGGGCCCAGGGGTTAACATCGTCCCCTACTCCATGTGTGTCGACACGTGGGGAGAGCGTGTGAGTGTGGGGGTTTCCCATCCCACACAGTCAGCTGGGGAAGGAAGGTGACCAAGCACGACAAGGATGATAGCAATTTTCACGGCCACAATGGTTCATCATAATGGTTCCTGGTTCTAGCCTCAGTACATATAACTACTACTGCACCAGAGGATCAGACCAACAGCCAGCCTCAATTTCACGACAGATGACCTGGGTACATCCAGACGAAGACCACTGATCATATAGTGAAAAATCTATTCCGAAATGTAGACGAGTTTCGTCCACTAAAAGATCCTGCATTCAAGAGTCACAAAATCGTGAGTGATCTTGTCAAAATTCAACATAAGTCAGTTATTGACGTGTGAGAGCAACTGCTGAAATGAATATTTCTTTTCTTTTTAATGTTGGAGGCTCCAGTCACGAACAAAAGTCCTTTACTGAAATATAAAGAGGTTAAGGAAAGGAAAAAAGAAGAGTCCAGGAAATATATTTAAGAATCTTGGAAGTGAAAAACCTGTCTTTCAAAAAGTGCCAGGTCAGAATTACTGGGAGAGACATAAGAGGGTAAAGAGTTCCAAAGCTCCGAGGTGTAGGGAAACAGTTATCTAAACGGCCCACCCTTGAGTTGCCAGCGGCCACAAAGTAATGTGACGCAGCAGCTTGCTGAGTACTGAGTGTCTAGCTAGTGGCGGGGAGTACAAAAGCAGCAACTCTAGCGAGCAAAAACCAAAGCAAAATACCTATAGAAGAGGGAAAGTGAACCAACACTGCGGCCGAAGACAAATGAGTCAAGTTTTTAGGTAAGCCTGGGAGAGTTGAAACGTCCGACCGCTTTCCACTCCACTCTGTCAAGTAAATATGTAGCGCTAGAACCACCCCAGATGTGAGCGCAGTACTCCGTACAATGATAGATCAGTCCTTTACACACACGGAACAACTGTTCGGAAGAAAAGAAATGTTGACATCTAAATAAGACTCCCAGACTTTGCTATTTATGCAATGTGGGGTTTCCGAGAGAGTGTGAATGCTACAGTAATACCAAGTATGTTCATCAAGTCAAGATATGGAATTAAAGAAACGTCGAAGGAGAAAGGAAAGTTATGAGGAATTTTCGCGAAAGAATTGGGCAGAAACAGATTCTGTCTGTCCCAATGTGATATCCTGTATGACTCCGAGTTCATTTGAGGTTGTTGTGTCAAGACAAGGTGCACAATGAGAGAGAGAGAGAGAGAGAGAGAGAGAGAGAGAGAGAGAGAGAGAGAGAGAGAGAGAGAGAGAGAGAGAGAGAGA
Organism: Panulirus ornatus; assembly: GCF_036320965.1. Classification (NCBI taxonomy): domain Eukaryota; kingdom Metazoa; phylum Arthropoda; class Malacostraca; order Decapoda; family Palinuridae; genus Panulirus; species Panulirus ornatus. Next base: position 24,691,797 of record NC_092230.1, on the reverse strand, counting down.
GTGGGGGTGCGCTTTTCGAACAATTCGAAAAAAGATTACAGGGAGGGGCATAGGGTTAGTAAGAGGAGCATCAGGGGAGGTGAAGAAATTATAAAGTCATACAAGGCAGAGTTAGAGAAGAAACGAGAACCAAAGAGAGTTGCTTTGTTTACGGAAGAGACTACTGTAGTATCGTCAAACGAAAAAATGAAGAAAAGCAGAGCGACAGAAGTAGTTAGCGATAGCCTAAGCTAAAGACCAAAAAGACGTATCAGTGGATGACTGAGGAGAGGTTATCGCACTTCCTTTGAATAAGGGAACGCTAATCCTCATGGATAACGTACTTACAGTAATTATGAGCAGTGATAAATGCTGAATAAAAGTCGGAGGAAAGAGAATTTTTTCAAGCCCGATATGCCTGATGCTGTGCCTGAATGGCCTCGGAAGAGGAACGGTTGAACCAAGGATTGGATAAAGAGGTCGTCTCGGAAGAAGAGTAGATAAATGCTTCCATTCCCGCAACAATAACCTCTGCCATGCGTTAAGCGGAAACAGAAGCATCACCACATAAGAGACAGTAATTAACCTAAGGAGTCAAAAAGGATTTTCTTAACATATTCCAGTCAGCTATGTTGAGTTGCCAATATCTACACTTAAAAGGGGCTGCTGGAGGGGAGGGTACCGTTAAAACATACACTTTACCTACAGAGCGAAGAACTAGAGGTGAAAAATAGATCCAGAATATTAAGAGAGTGGGTTACAGCGGTCAGGAATATAGGCGGGGTGGTAGATAATTTGCTCAAGATCATTGAGAATGAAGAACGTGAGGGCTTCAATCCCTCCCTCCTCACCATCCGTATGGGTCGAATTCAACCATTCTCTGTGGTGGACGTTGAAATCCCCTTAAATGGAATATATCTGCTTGCAGGTGAGACGATATCCCGGCAGCCGCGGGCAGCTGCATCCTCTCACGAAATCAATACAATGTACACAGGTAAGGGTCAAGCTGGTGTACCTACTCTCTACTAACAACTTAGGACACATCAGTCACGAATGTCTTTCAAGGTCCGTGTGTGTGTGTGTGTGTGTGTGTGTGTGTGTGTGAGGGAAGTGCAAGTCGAACCCTTGAAGAGACACAGACGAACCTACTGATGAGCCACTTGAGCACATCGGTACGATCCATGTGTGCGTGATGACGTGGCTTTTGATCTTGACCTTGTTTATTCTGCCATCCTGACACCTTGTCTGTTTGTTGTTCTTAGGTAATATGTCGAGAGTCTGCCTTGTGATCACTTCTCTGTACCAGTTCAGCTATCATTCCAGGTCAATGCCACGTAATCCATTAATTTTTTCAATTAAGGTAAGAAAGAGACTCTAGCAAAACACATCACATACGTCCTTCAAAGCAAGAATGACTGACTGACTTCACCCTTGGCAAAGTCAATGTATTTGTTAAACTCCCAGTGAAAACTGATCACCAAAAACGTTGAGAGGCAGCAGCCCCAGCGTTAATTTACCATCTCTCTGAGAGGGAAGGAAAAGACCTCGAGAAAATACACTGTACCATCTCGTCAAACATTTTTTAATGTACGAAAAATCTAAATAATCAAAACTACATTGACAGCAGAGTTGACGATGAAGGATGGCTTCAGGCAATAATCATGCACCTAACAAGGATACGTCACGTGCACGAACACGAGAAGTAAATTTTCCCATGACTTCAAAATCATTACATGCTGCCGCCTGATCATCATCAGTTTACCCACTGCCACCTCCGCCGTACACACTATACACGTATATACGTCAAGTTACTGCACTTACGACGGTAAACAGCATCAGTCACACAGATCCAAACTTTCTAAAAAATCAGAACCATCAACTGACCTCTGCTGGTGGCAGCGCACGCCCGAGGTGAAGGTTCCACTCACCTGAAAAATAAAAGTGATACGTTAGTTTAGTGATGGAAAGTCATATGAGGGTATACATAATGATATCAGTATAATATCAAGGTTAAGGTGAACACACACACACACAAACACACACATACACACATAAACACCTAGGCCTCTCCCAGCCTGGTCCTCTTCATTAACAGCTACACAAAGGAACCAGTTAAGAGTGTGAGAAAGGGCATGTAGGATCATCCTCGGCCACTCTTACACACCCCACCTAGCAAGAGGCCTGCCTCATCTTGCTGAACCTGTCTACCCTCCCCGACCAACACCGGCAGCAGCTCGCACGGCAGTTTGGCAATAAACTGCTGACGACGACCCCCCCGGGTCAAAACAAACCCTCCCACCCTCCTCCTCCTCCTCCTCCACAGACTGCCGTTCGTCACCACAATAGATGTGTTCCTATGAGAACACGCACAGAACAGTCCTACACCTAACACTGTAGACGTCATAAAAATAAAATCCATGAACAAGTGCATAGCTATGCAAGTGAACAGCTCAGTTTTGTTAGTTAATAAACCGTTTTATATATATGAGGAAAATGAAACACGATGATTTTCCGAAAATGCACTTTCTTGTAATGATCACATCGTCAGGGTAGATACAAGAATGAGACAGAAGACGTAGACCAGTCATTTGATATACAAGGAAAAGACGTAGCTAAGACACCATTGGCAAAGAGGCGTTACCGATGATGATGTGCGGGTCTGACATCATGCCTATCATATTTTTTTTTTTGGCTATGGGGACAGGAAAGGGAATTTCTACGAATTTTACATCAATGTGAACGTAGCTTTCATCAATACAATACTATGAAGAATATCTTAATCAAAAACTTCCCAAAAAATTCTGCGGGCTGTGTTTACAGAATCCCTTGTAAAAACTGTAATGTTTTATGCTGGGAAGACTGGTAAGGATCTTTATGTTAGACTTCAGCAACATAAACATATAAAAACAGAACAAGAATCAAATGCGTTATCTGATCATGTTAAAAATGATGACACTTGTATTACCTGGAATTAGGCTAATTCAGTTATTGATTGTAGCTCCTTTACCACGAGAACTATCAATCAATATCCATAATAAAATACACAAAGAATTATAACATAATATTAGTAAAGGTCTATACAAACTCCGTAGCTTTATAGCAGGCAAAATTTCTAGACAGTTCCCTTTCCTGTCCACATAATACAAATCCTGTGACAGGCGGCGTGATGCCAGACTCGAACACCACCATCTTCCTTCTATATCAACTGACTGTTCTACGTCTTCTATCACTTTCTTGTATCTCCTCGGACGATGTGATCATTACACGAAAGTGCACTTGGGAATTCATCGTGTTTCATTTTCCTCGTGGTTATATGCAACACTGTGACCCCTTGCAATATATATATATATATATATATATATATATATATATATATATATATATATATATATATATATATATATATGTATGGGTTGACTGTGTACCGACAGCCGCAACCGGGATTGGAACCAATGCGCTCGACTCGGACCGGCCCGTGAATGCATCACGGGCAGCAACGCTAACCGCTTCACCATGGAGAGAGAGTTCTACACTCGTGTTGCCCCGTCTCTTGACCTTGTATAGATGTACCATGTCTTTACTCCTGCGTGTGTGTGTGTGTGTGTGTGTGTGTGTGTGTGTGTGTGTGTGTGTGACCTTAGTACTCAGCACCACTGTTCTCTGTCTACACCCAGAGGGTGAGTGTTTATGTTTCCCCCACTACAAGAAGACGATGAACAGGAAGCCACGGACACTAGTCCTGTGGGATGGTATACCGTCAGGGGGAGCCCGAGACTCGGTCCACATAAGGAAATGTGTTCAGTGTTTGGAGACGACTCGAGGATGCCCTCAAGACAGCCAGGATGGAAGTGAGACAAGCACAAAAACTGGCGCACCATCACCATGATCACAAGACGAGGAACAAGTGTATAAAAACTGGAAATGATATGCTGCTACACTTGCCCTCAAACAACAACAGACATTTGTTACATTACAAGGGGCCATTCAAACCGTCTTATTCTTACATTAAGGCTTGTGAGACTTGATGTCAAATTACTCTCAGAAGACGTTAGTGCTTCAGTGGTACATTCAAAGGATCAGCGTTAGCCCGGAGTATAACATGTAGTCATTGTCGTCACGAAGGAAGGAGGGCGACACACACACACACACACACACACACACACACACACACACACACCACGGGAGGGAGAGGATGTGTCACCACCACCCACCCGGCCAGGGTAGACATGGAGGAATGTGACTGGTAGTGTGGAAAGCCAGGAGTGTCGAGTCTGCACGAGGACTCCCACCCAGCACCTGGCTCGCCACCGAAGAGAAAGTCCCTGCACCTGAGTACGAATGTGGGGGGAAAACCCCAATGGCTTAACACTGCGGAGAAGCCCTAACTCGTGAGTATAGGGAGGTAATGGAGAACAGCACGGGGGAGAAAATGTGAAGGATCCCGGGCAAATGATGGCATGGTAACCAACGCCAGCACAGATCAGAGAGCCATATGCAGGCTGAAGGTGAGTGAACTGGTGATATATTAGTCATGAATTCATGCACGAAGCTGCAACAACAACAGTGGACAAACGTCTTGGCTGATGATAGATGCATCCAGGAGGAAGCTGTGTACTGTCGAGGGCGGGAAAACTTCGCTGTTCTAAACTTGATACAACAGTTCCTGTGGTGCATCTCCGGTCTGCCGCGAACACTTCTTCACCGACAGTTGTAATACCACTGTATGGTGAAGAATCTTAGAGGATGTATTACTAACTGTTTACCGTCACAAATTCAAAATAAAAAAGAATATAAAAAATCATATAAACAACATACGAAAATGTGATAGTAATAATCTAAACTGTGTTCACTGGGGAAAAAAGACACTTTCTCCTTCAGAGGTCAGGTCAAAGGACATGCCATTATACCTAAAGTTTGTAGAGTCGTGTTCATCAAGGGGTTCAATTCCCAGTATTCCAGTGAATCCTCTGGCCTGAGGGATGACACTGGAAAACCACTGGTAGACCACAGTTCACGGTGGTCACTCCTCCACACTAAGACGTATGCAGCAGTCTCAATACATAATCTATGACCTCCTCTATTAAGACGAGGGATGCATGAGGGCCAGTGAGAGACTTACTTAACACTCTTCTATACCTGGTATATGACCATCTCACTTCAACTTTTGCTACACACTGTTAGAGAGGTGTTGAGTCGGTGTCCTATAACCCATCGTAGTCGGGAGCTATAGAATGTTCGTTAATTAGCATATCTCAAACTACTGCTATTATCTCAAACTGAACCTCGCCAGATTCGACTCCCTCGTAATCATGCAGAGATAACAAACTTGCCCTATTTGATTCTTTGTCAAAATACAATACATTGTATCATACTGGTATTTCCAGCAGTCACTGTTTTATATAGAACTACTATGATCGTTTCCAAAAAATTCAAAACATTCGTATATTTGGGTAACTGATGGATTCCGTTGTTCTTTTTCACAGCTAGCGTATTGCTCTTATATGTGCGTAACAGTAATCTTTGATGCCTTAGGTAGCAATGTAACCTACCAACCAACCAGAGACAACCTCGTGTATTTTCCTTCCATGTCAGATTCGTAACACCGCAAACTGATCTAAGAAAACCCGATGGCATACGAGCCTAGACTGGGAACAATGGAGAACTGAAGGCATGACAGGCAGAAACAGACCGAGAGGAAGTGATGCGTTCGGCGAGTCAGGTGTTGAGGGGCAGCGGGGCACCAGTTGATGTCAGGTGTTGTGAGGCAGCGGGGCAACACATGATGTCAGGTGTTGAGAGGCAGAGGGGCAACACATGATGTCAGGTGTTGAGGGGCAGCGGGGCACCAATTGATGTCAGGTGTTGAGGGGCAGCGGGGCACCAGATGACGTCAGGTGTTGAGGGACAGTGGGGAAACAGATGACATGAAGGAGGAGGTCAAGTTGGTGCTGAGGGTGAAGGTGGGATGGAAGGTATACAACATATCACGCGAAAACCCCGGTCAGTGCGCACACGGCCAACATTTAGCCGCACGAAGCGACTACGAGAGCACACGGTTAGTGTTGTTGCTGCTGATCACAAAGAGAGGTAATCACAAGCCTTCTGACGTGTAATCAATTACTTTTATCATTATACGATCAAGGAAAACAACAAATCTTCACATGTTTGAATTCATTTCACATCTCTTTTCAAATTGTCATTCCGGCACAGGATCAAGACGTCGCTGACCAGCTGCCTCGCGCTGTCCTCCTCGAAACCTAATCCAATTCCATTATATCTTTTGTTATACGTCAACCTGCTGACTGTACAGACGAAACTAATCATTAAAAAGGAGGGACGATGTACGTGTTACATCTAATAATGCAGGTAGGTGAAGGTACACCACTGAACTTCACTTGTATTTATGAGAATGTGGTGGAAGAGCGAGTAACTATTCTTAGCTCTGCATCAAGCGTCCTATACACACGTGTTAAGTATGATCCTTGAGTATGGTCGTAGTATGACGTGTTACCTCGGCTCCAGACCATGTCTCCCTCAGAGTAACTATTCTCACACGAGCAGGAGCCAGTCCACATGTGCAACTAACTGGGAGGACCAGGGTAAGTTCCCTGATTTGAGGATCTAGACGCGCATCAGGGAAGGCATGCGCTTCGTGGTTGTCAACTACACAAAACAGAATACCATGCATAATTCAGGCACCTCTTCTAACAATAGAATCACGAGAAGATATTAATATTAATACTTCCAATGACATGCATTCCACCGAAATAAAATGATTATAGTGCTAAGGTGGGCGAGACTGGCATCAGCAGATAATCAATTACACACGTATTGTTCTCCATGTGTCCATAACGGAGGGAGAGGCAGGCCACAGAATGTTAGATCAGGCACTGGAGCACCTCCGGGTTATCACCCATTACCATTATACTCAAAGTCAAGGGGTCACTGCCTGGCTGGTCAGGTTTGGCAAGATCGTGTGAGTGTAGCATGTGGGGAGGTCCAAGTATATGCCCGCCTTACTGGACTCGGGTGTGTGTGTGTGTGTGTGTGTGTGTGTGTCTGTGTGCTGGTCAATGTCTGTATTTTAATGCCTGTGGGAGACTTCGGAGAACGTGACAGTAAAACTGTTTTATGTTGACCAAAGTTCATTTTGACGCGAGGAGCGAATGTACTGATCAGCCGGGCACATACTATCACACGACTCTCTACCACTCGCGGACAAAAACGGGGTTCGTGCGTTCGTCCACTCGACACCAGCAGTAACTTTAATAAGAGTACAATAAAGAAAAAAAAAATCTCGGCAATCGTAATTCCACACACCTAGACTCAACGTGTCTTCTCTCAGGCAAGTGCACTGCTCCATCCACGCCAACAACCTGGTTTCCTCCATCCTTCCTGCCCGCCGATCAGCCAGCGCCTGCACCCCTCATGCGTGATGGAGGAGGGAGGTGAGAGACGCGGGGTGAGGCAGGTAAACAAATGACCGCAACAATACCTGGAGTCCCCTCCTATACCGTCCCTCCCACTCCTGACCACCGCCCATCTCCCGCTCAGAGACTAACGATTCCTTACTCTAATCTTCCATATGTTTCTCGACCCATCCTATCCACTAGCACGAAGACGAATTTCTTCTTTTTTCCCTGCGTAAGAGAGGTTAGCGTCTGTAACAAGCGAAGGAGACTTAGGAGAAAAAATATATCCTTGCTGGGCTCATTCCTCAGCACCTTCTCTTTGGAAAATACTACACGATGGGAAGATTTCCAGCTCCCCACTATCGCATCCCTCAGTCGCCTCCCACGACACGCAGGTGTTCTTTCTCCTCAGTCCCTCGGTATATATATATATATATATATATATATATATATATATATATATATATGGTTTGGTCACATGGAGAGAATGAGTGAGGAAAGATTGACCAAGAGGATATATATATATATATATATATATAGAGAGAGAGAGAGAGAGAGAGAGAGAGAGAGAGAGAGAGAGAGAGAGAGAGAGAGAGAGAGAGAGAGCAGAAGAGGGTGTTTTGAAATGGTTTGGTCACATGGAGAGAATGAGTGAGGAAAGATTGACCAAGAGGATATATGTGTCAGAGGTGGGGGGAACGAGGAGAGGTGTGAGACCAAATTGGAGGTGGAAAGATGGAGTGAAAAAGATTTTGAGTGATCGGGGCCTGAACATGCAGGAGGGTGAAAGGCGTGCAAGGAATAGAGTGAACTGGAACGATGTGGTATACCGGGGTCGACGTGCTGTCAATGGATTGAACCAGGGCATGTGAAGCGTCTGGGGTAAACCATGGAAAGTTCTGTGGGGTCTCGATGTGGAAAGGGAGCTGTGGTTTCGGTGCATTATACATGACAGCTAGAGACTGAGAGTGAACGAATGTGGCCTTTATTGTCTTTTCCTAGCGCTACCTCGCACACGTGAGGGGGGAGGGGGTTGTTATTTCATGTGTGGCGGGGTGGCGATGGGAATCAATAAAGGCAGACAGTATGAATTATGTACATGTGTATATATGTATATCTCTGTGTGTATATATATGTATACGTTGAGATGTATAGGTACGTATATTTGCGTTTGTGGACGTGTATGTAAATACATGTGTATGTGGGTGGGTTGGGCCATTCTTTCGTCTGTTTCCTTGCGCTACCTCGCTAACATGGGAGACAGCGACAAAGCAAAATAAATAAATAAATAAATAAATAATGTAATACATATATTATATATTCCGAAACAGGGCATGTTAAGCAGTCGGGGGAAACCAGAGAAAGGTCTGTCGGGCCTGGTTGTGGATAGGGAGCTGTGGTGTCGGTGTATTACACATGACAGTTAAAGAATGGATGTGAACGGATGCGGCCTTTCTTCGTTTGTTCCTGGCCTAGTTCGCAAACATGGGAAACAGCGATCAGAGAAGTGGAAAAATTATATATATATATATATATATATATATATATATATATATATATATATATATATATATATATATATATATATATACATATATATATATATATGACATGCATAGACACAGGTATATATCACATTATATCTATTTTCAAAATTTTCGTTTCCACGGTCTTTCTTGTCTGTAAAATGGCTTTGCTGTTTTCGGCACTAGCTGTAGCTTATCTAACTCCACCTGTATTACTCCAGGGCAGGTATATGCTAAGGGGCGCAGCTGTCACTAAAAAGTGTAAACAAAGTGAACAGATCTCATACGGTACATGTGATAACGTCTATATCGACAGCTAAAGAGTCCTTATACACACAACCACATCTTTAGTTAGGAAACGTAGCTAACGGCAGTCTGGGCTGATCCGTGACCAGCATGCGTTCTGTCCGAGACGCCTCAAACTGAGTGGATAAAATGGAAACATTTGCGTGTTCTGATTCCTACAGTGAATGCATCTGAGGACGGTCTACGCTGCAGTAACCAACTGTGCGTACCTTCGATATGTGCGTGACATGAATTATGACCAACGCACATGTAGCCTTAAACCTTCTCCTGCCCCAGTGGACAGCGTTCAGTACTAATGAATACAAACTAATCAGAAAAGAAAATTTCCAAATATTTCACCACATTGACGACTTAACATGTAATATTACAAACGAAGTAAATGAGTTAATGCTTGAGGTAGATGAGTTTAGGTGAGGCATGGGAGGTGTAGGCCGGCGATTGTGGGACACTGGCTAGGCAGACAGACGACATAGCAGGGTGGAGGGATGGGCGGCCAGACGACCCACAATCTCCAGACTGTCTCGGCCACCGGGGGCAAGATGCTCATCACCGCCACACTTGCTGCCTCGGGCCTCTGACACCACTATTACCACTACCACCTCCACCCTCCTCCTCCTCCTCCTCCTCCGTCACAGGTGACGTCCACCATCCTCATCATCCCTACACTACTCATCCCTTCCTCCTACTGATGGTGTTCCGAAGGAATACAAAAGAATTCAAACAGTAACAGACCAATGGGTCTCTTCGAGACTGCTTGTGATGGTTGAAGATATGAGAAACTCACAGATTAGTGTGGTAAAAGTAGAAGGACGGATAACACTGCGTTAAACAATTTTTGTTCCTGGATAGTAAGTGTTATTTCCTAATTGCTTATGCGTAAAAAGTACAAAAAAGGCTATCGTTCCCTTCAAAACTTGCTTTTGTTACCAGGACAATGTGAAATTTACATATTTCCAATTGGACAACGGCCGAATTTGCACATCTTTACTCATAGGAAAACAATATATGAATCAATTTAACATGTATTTCCGGTAATGTTAAACAAAAGCGATCACAAAATATTTAGAAGTGAGAAGTTTTTCAAAATTTATGAATGTGCTGTATATCACTTTCACGAATCAGACCCCACATATAATCTGCCATCATGGTCTCGTTCTCTGTTTCTTGGTAGCGGCGTTCAAAGTCCAGCATATCCTGGTGGAAGCGCTCGCCTTGCTTCTCTGAATACGCTCCCATGTTCTCCTTGAATTTATCAAGATGAGCGTCAAGGATATGGACTTTGAGGGACATACTGTAGTCCATTTTGCCGTAGTTCTTCACCATAGCCTCAACCAGCTCCACACAGTGTTCGGCCTTGTGATTGCCCAGGAAGCCCCGAGCCACTGCGACAAAGCTGCACCAAGCTGCTTACTCCTTCCTTGTGAGGATCTTGGGGAATTCCTTGCACTCCAGGTTCTTCTTCATCTATGGTCCGACGAAGACAACGGCTTTGACCTTTGCCTCAGACAGCTCACGGAAGAAGTCTTGAAGGTATTTGAAGGCTGCCGACTCCTTATCTAGAGCTGTTGACAAATTGTTTCAGAAGGCCCAATTTTATGTGCAAAGGTGGCATCAACGCCCTCCGGGGTCTACCAGTGGTTTCTCACTTGACGTTGTTCATTCCCACAGAGAATTCGGTCCGCTGTGGCCAATCCCGCCTGTGGTAGTGCACCGCGGTGACCCTGCAGGATAAGAGGGGAAACTTGGTAAAACCGCCTAGGAGACCCATCAGGAATGCCACTATTTTCAAGTCTCCAGTGACCTCCCAGCTGTATTCATCATACCTCAGGCGTCTAGCAAGGTCTTGACACTATCGTATTCTTCTTTGAGGTGCACCGAGTTACAGGCGATTCAGAATGCCTTGAATAATTTGGTAATATTGTGGCGGAAGCAGAGCCCATCTTAACGAGTGATGCTGGAAAAACCTACGAGACGCTTCCTCTGATCTGCGATTTGCACACTTTCATCCAACAAGTTCCACTGCTTGAGCCCAGACGTCAACAAAAGCTCGGCATTGGACTTTGTGAGACCAAGATCTCTGATCAAGTCGTTGAGGTCTTTTTGACTGGGGTAGTATGGGTTTCTCACCTCAGCTGCAACTGTGACACTGTAATCTGGATCTACAACGTCTTCGTCCCCCTCCAGAGGATTGGGTACGGGGAGCTCAGGGCCGTGTGGCACCGGGGCAATGGATGATGGAAGGTCCGCATACGTGATAGCAGGTGCAGTCTTGCCAGTCCGACGTCTGGAAGGTTCCATCATGCAGAAGTAGCAACTGCTCGAGTGGTCAGTGGGTTCCCTCCAAACTCTTGGGATAGCGAACTTCATGGCTCTAATCCCTACCCCCACTTTTTTTTTTAATAAGATTGTAAAAAAAATTGCTTTTAAAAATTCAAAAAAAGATATAACAAAATTCCGCCATCCAAACGAGCAACGATTGTGTCTATCTTACCATCCAGAGGTTTTTTCTTGCAGTGCTGGCAGGTGAAATGACGGGGCCAGAATCTGTCTTGATCCCCAGGGGAAAGTCATGCCGAAATATACCATGTAGGCCTGGCACATCTTAGCTGAGACTACCACGCAGCAGTACACTGCTCTTCCGCTCTTGTTTTGATAAATTGGCCGCAGACATAGCACAATGCGTCTGCCGGATGCTTGCAGTCTCTAGATGTCATCTCAGAACAATGGAGGTATATGTATCCACTTAGACAGCTACATCTAATGTGAAGTGGTTGACTTAAGGTCCTTATATCTATAATACTATTTATATCAGAGGGAACTTCTAGAAAGTTCTACATCAGTTATTCAGCACTGAATCGATCTGGAATGTTTTGAAAAATGCGGAAAATTTCAGAATATCTGATTTGATCACAATAGCAAAATTTCAAAGGAATACTAACCATTTTCTATACTTTTTAGACATAATCATTCAGAAAATAACACTTATCACCAACGAAAACATAATTTGTTACACAGTGCAATTCAAAGAGACAAACTTGCAAACAGCTTACATGATCAGGAGGCGGAAAGTGGAGTTGAAGCGAAATACTTAGGAAGTCATTTATTCTCAAAAGTTTCTGCAGCACCACTTTCAACCAGTCTTACTGATAAACCATTCTGTATGTTCACAATAATGTTCACGAAAAAGTCATTCGCCTCAATCGAGGTAAAAAGTTGTTGTATCCATTACTGAGGGAGTGACATCAGGGGAATCCAGTCTTAAGTACCTCGATGGATTGAGATTATCAAAGCACTTTGATCATTTTGAATACCTGTATTGGATCATCCGGGATGCTTTCCTTTTCAAAGCTAAATAGATTCAAGTCATTTCGTCGGCCAACACAGGATTTGTTTCTCAGTCCGGGAATCACCGTGGTGGCGGCTCGACGCTTCAACCTCTCCATTCTGTACGTGTCTTTCTTCAAGTAGGATGAGCAAAACTGAACCCATTATTCAAGATGGGGAAGAACCGATGAACTGTAGATAGAAAAGATTATTACCCTAGACCTAAATTCGGGAACCCTGAGATGAATCCAAGAATCTTGTTCGCTCTCTTTAATGATTCCGTGCACTGCTTATCTGCCTTCAGATCACCGAAGATTATTATGCACAAGTCGTTTTCCTCAGTTACCTTTTGCAGTTTAACAAAATTCATACTGTAGCTTTTATATATATATATATATGATGATACAGCGCTGGTGGCTGATTCATGTGAGAAACTGCATAAGCTGGTGACTGAGTTTGGTAAAGTGTGTGAAAGAAGAAAGTTAAGAGTAAATGTGAATAAGAGCAAGGTTATTAGGTACAGTAGGGTTGAGGGTCAGTTCAATTGGGAGGTGAGTTTGAATGGAGAAAAACTGGAGGAAGTGAAGTGTTTTAGATATCTGGGAGTGGATCTGGCAGCGGATGGAACCATGGAAGCGGAAGTGGATCATAGGGTGGGGGAGGGGGCGAAAATTCTGGGAGCCTTGAAGAATGTGTGGAAGTCGAGAACATTATCTCGGAAAGCAAAAATGGGTATGTTTGAAGGAATAGTGGTTCCAACAATGTTGTATGGTTGCGAGGCGTGGACTATGGATAGAGTTGTGCGCAGGAGAATGGATGTGCTGGAAATGAGATGTTTGAGGACAATGTGTGGTGTGAGGTGGTTTGATCGAGTGAGTAACGTAAGGGTAAGAGAGATGTGTGGAAATAAAAAGAGCGTGGTTGAGAGAGCAGAAGAGGGTGTTTTGAAATGGTTTGGTCACATGGAGAGAATGAGTGAGGAAAGACTGACCAAGAGGATATATGTGTCGGTGGAGGGAACGAGGAGAAGAGGGAGACCAAATTGGAGGTGGAAAGATGGAGTGAAAAAGATTTTGTGTGATCGGGGCCTGAACATGCAGGAGGGTGAAAGGAGGGCAAAGAATAGAGTGAATTGGAGCGATGTGGTATACCGGGGTTGACGTGCTGTCAGTGGATTGAATCAAGGCATGTGTATGGGGGTGGGTTGGGCCATTTCTTTCGTCTGTTTCCTTGCGCTACCTCGCAAACGCGGGAGACAGCGACAAAGCAAAAAAAAAAAAAAAAAAAAATATATATATATATATATATATATATATATATATATATATATATATATATATATATATATATATATATATATTTGTACCGATATGTAAAACTTTGCACATATCGACGTGAATATTCATTTGCTACCAATGAACTTAGTCCAACAGTTTCTTCTGTCAGATTGAAGATGCAAACGTTCAAGTTCAGCTTAGTCCCATCTGCTAATTTCGATACCTTACAGCGCAGCCCATTATCACTATCAGTTACATTCATGAGAAAAAGAACCGCTCCCATGACTAATCCCGGAGGCACGCCACCTGTTACGTCTAACCATAACTCTTTGTTTAAGGTCAATCAACAAATCCTAACTACCTGTAGAACAACCCCGTTTATACCATGGGACTTAACTTTAGCTGGTAATCTCTGATGCAGAACTTTATCGAATGCTTTTAGAAAATCTGGACAGATAACATCCTCCGCTTTGTTTTCATTATATATGTTAATTATACTATAAAAGAAATGAGGTAAATTTGTTAGATATGAGCAATTTCCTCGAAAACCACCCTGAGAATCTTTATTAAGTGGTGGTCTTTTAAATGGTTTACAATTTTGTGTCGAATGATTGTTTCCATAAGTTTTTCAATTACTGACGTAAAGCTAATTGGAAGATAATTTCCGGGCATTGAATTATCCCCTTTTCTAAACATCAGTCTTAAACTAGCACACTTCCATTCCTCTGGAACTTTTCCCTCAGTATGTGACTTACTGAAAAGAACAATCAATGGCTTTACTGTCTCATTTTTCACAACATTCGCTGTCCCTCGGCTCAAGCTTATCCGGGCCCGCAGTTTTGTTTATTTTCATTCCGTTCATCGCTGTCTGCTTTCAAGTTTCGTCAGTACGTCGCAGGACGTTCTCCTTTTTTGTCAATGAAGTGGGTTTGGCACATGAGTCTTGTCTCATAAATACCATTTCCATAATTACTGAACCAGTTGACTGGGTAATGAATCTCTTGCTTCTAACATAACCATACAACTCCTTAGGGTTTCCTTCACTACTTTCGGCAACTTACGCTTCATAATGACATTTACTTTATTGTACAGGACTCTCTCTCTCTACGCAGATTTACGGAGTTACGTAATTCACTCTGTCATGTTGGTTACTAGTCTATGAGTTTCTCAAGCTAGTTCCTCAGATATCAAGCACTTCTTCAATTCCTCATTCCACCATATTGGTTTCATTTTGGAAAAAAGACCTTTCACTACATATTGGCACGTATGTTCCCTCTTCTGCTTTGGAAGTGTTACTGAAGGTTTTAAAAGCTACGTGTACGAAGTTTTCATTCAGTACATCATCCCAGATTTGCCTGTCAAGCGCAATGCAAAGATCGCTCAAATTTGCAAGTTTAATTTTCCTTTATCCAACTGTCACGTTGACTAATATTACATACAGAGTAGAAAGTCACCTCCAAAGTAAATTTTCAGTGATCACTTGCAAACGAAATTTTCTCCAACTTCAACACTGTCAGCGAGATCCTCATTTGTTATTAGAAATAATTCTAACATATTCTCGTCGCGAATAGGTTTCTCGTCTAATTGCGTTAGGACCCTATCAGACAAATAGAGTCCGCGCCCGGAACTCCTGGCAAGATATTCCCCCAATGAGATACCGGTATTCTAAAATACACCACGAGAGCTTTGTGTTCAAAAATTTCTGCTCATAAAATCTTCCTGTACTTCTGGTGTGTGTGTGTGTGTGTGTGTGTGTGTGTGTGTGTGGGAAAATGGGAGCGCGCACTATACACCATTCCTACCATAATTTTCTTACGAAGCTCATCTTCAATTTGTACAAAAATGAAGTCAACACTATCGACGGACACAACATTTTTCATGAGTGGATTAAGATGAGCAAGACACCACAACCTAACTTGTTTCCGCTATCACTGACAGAATCTACCCTGGAACTGCATATTAGGCGAGGAAATCTCTGTTATCAAACCATAATTCAGGAATACCAATCATGCCATAATTTCCTTCAACTGCTGTTATCTCGAACTCTCAAATTTTATTGCGTATACTTAGAACATCAATATAAACTATCTTCATGTGCAACTGAGACCAGTTTCGAAAATCACACATTCAGGGGGATGGGTTTACCCCCACGCAGGCTGCGTATCATGAGCAAAACGCACGTGCAGACTCACTATAGGGCCTGCCAAAACATCACATCACTAAGTTCATTCAAGTGTAAACCGTCCTTCACACTCACAGAACGCGGGTGTAAAATGCTGCCAAAAAAAGTCGACGAATTCAACTCCTGATAACGAACGTTCTTGATTCTATCACTAAAACTTAACGGTTTACTATGGAGGGCGTTTCCGGTGCCCATCCCGGTGAGAAATGAAATCATAATTTTATTAGTTTCATTTTTCCATACGTGTAATAAGCCATCCCGCAATATTCCCGAACAGCTCCTCCAGCTGTCCTCGGATCATCGAGTCCCCGACGAGACGAACCGAGTGTTTGTTGACTTCGACATCATTCAAGACCTACAATCGATTTTTTGTCAATATTGGCACCGACGGCAAACGTTTCAGGGGTTTCAGATCTCGTTGTGCTCCCTGGGTAAGAGGATTGGTTTGGGGTGTCTGCACACCTACAGCGATGCTTCCTGACGCTGATGGCTTGCTCCCTGACGCTCTATCCTATGGGTTAGAGATGTTATTATACCCGTGGCTGCAGTCACCGGTTCCTACCGTTCTGCTGTCCTTGTCGGTGGTGATGCTGCTGTTGTCTTTGTCGGTGTTGCTCCTGCTGTCGTTGTCGGTGGTGTTGTTCCTGCTGTCGTTGTCGGTGGTGGTGCTCGTGTTGTTGACGGTGGTGTTGCTGCTGCTGGTTTCGACGTCATCGGTGTATCGTTCCTTCTGCTGATGTTGTCTGTGGATCTGCTGTTTCAAGTGCTGTTCCTGTTGTTGTTGTTGTTGTTGTCTATAACAGTGGTGTTGTTACCTCTGTCATCAGCAATGACGTAAGCCCTTCTAATGCTGTCTGTGGTAGTGCCACAAGTGCTTGAAATGAGCGTGGTGCTGCTGCTTATGCTGACGTGTTCTGTGGTCGTGGTGGGTGCTTATACCGTGTGTGTGGCGCTGTTGGTTGTGCTAAATGCTGTCTATGGTGATGGTGCATATGCTGTCTGTGGTGTTGGTGCTCATGCCGTCTGTGAGTTTAGGGTTGATGGTTCGTATTGTAGTGGTGCTGATGCTGTCTGTGTTGGATGTGCTGTTATCCACAGTAGTATCAATCTCCTGTTTGCGATACTGCTGACCCAGATGTCTGTAGTTATACAGCTGTCTCTGATCATACATGTGATGCAGCTGCTGTTTTCAGCGCTGCTGGTGTTCTTTCTGATGCGTCTGTTCATGTCTGTGATGCAGCTTTTCCTCGTGGCTGTCGTGAAGTTCCCGTAGCTGTCTGTTCTGCTTTTGCTGTTGTTGTCGGTATTAATGCGACTGCCTCTACTGCTGCGTGTGCTACTGCTGTCCCCAACGCAGCTGTCGTCTGTGGTGACGATGCTGGTGCTGCTGTTCCTTCTACTGCTGTTGTCTGTCTATGACCTACGCTGCCGCTGTTCTAGTCAATAAGTCTGCTGCGCTCCTGCTCCTCCTACTCTGCTTGTCTGTGACGGTGGACTCGTTCTGGATCCTTTCTGTGGTGCTGTGGCAGTCTTGCTGTTCCACCAGTTGTCGTCCGTGGAGCGACATTTCATGTAGTTGTCGATGGTGGTTTTAATCTTGTCGTTGTCCTCGGTAATGCCATTCCTGTTGCTCTCACAGGAGATGTTACATCTGTTGCCGTTGTTGTTCCCTGGTTAATTCACCGGGGACCCCGAAGCTTATCCTGTAAGCGGTAGCGCAAAATGATTCCAGGGGTCAGAAAGGGTCTTCGCCAGACCCCCAGTGTGCTGATATGCATTACATAAAGGGTCTTCGCCAGACCCCCAGTGTGCTGATATGCATTACATAAAGGGTCTTCGCCAGACCCCCAGTGTGCTGATATGCATTACATAAAGGGTCTTCGCCAGACCCCCAGTGTGCTGATATGCATTACATAAAGGGTCTTCGCCAGACCCCCAGTGTGCTGATATGCATTACATAATGGGTCTTCGCCAGACCCCCAGTGTGCTGATATGCATTACATAAAGGGTCTTCGCCAGACCCCCAGTGTGCTGATATGCATAACATAAACACTCACGAGACTGGTTCATGACATACATTACCTAGTCCTTCATATGGTAAGTTTTACAGACGAGACGCAAGACGTTCCCTATTTTGTTCCACCTATTGTTTTGTAGGTGGTGGCTGTACCGTTGCTGTCTGTGGTGCTTCTGTTGTTACCATCCGTAGTGTTTCTGTTGTTACCGCCTGTGGTGCTTCTTTTGTTACCAACTGTGGAGCTGCTGTTGTTATCGTCTGTGGTGCTGCAGTTGTAAACATCTGTGGTGCTGCTGTTGTTATCATCTGTGGTGCTGCTGTTGTTATCGTTTGTGGTGCTGCTGTTGTTATCATATGTGGTGTTGTTGTTGTTACCATCTGTGGTGTTGATGTTGTTACCATCTGTAGTGCTGCTGTTGTTATCATCTGTGGTGCTGCTGTGGTTATCGTCTGTGGTGCTGCTGTTGTTATCATATGTGGTGTTGTTGTTGTTACCATCTGTGGTGTTGATGTTGTTACCATCTGTGGTGCTGCTGTTATCATCTGTGGTGCTGCTGTTGTTATCGTCTGTGGTGCTGCTGTTGTTACCATCTGTGGTGCTGCTGTTATCATCTGTGGTGCTGCTGTTGTTATCGTCTGTGGTGCTGCTGTTGTTATCGTCTGTGGTGCTTCTGTTGTTATCATCTGTGGTGCTTCTGTTGTTATCATCTGTGTTGCTTCTATTGTCACCATCTGTGGTGTTGTTGTTACCATCTGTGGTGCTGCTGTTATCATCTGTGGTGCTGCTGTTTTTATCTTCTGTAGTGCTACTGTTGTTATCATCTGTGGTGCTGCTGTTGTTATCGTCTGTGGTGCTTCTGTTGTCACCATCTGTGGTGTTGTTGTTACCATCTGTGGTGCTGCTGTTATCATCTGTGGTGCTGCTGTTTTTATCTTCTGTAGTGCTACTGTTGTTATCAACTGTGGTGCTGCTGTTGTTATCGTCTGTGGTGCTGCAGTTGTAAACATCTGTGGTGCTACTGTTGTTATCATCTGTGGTGCTGCTGTTGTTATCGTTTGTGGTGCTGCTGTTGTTATCATCTGTGGTGCTTCTGTTGTTATCATCTGTGGTGTTGTTCTTGTTACCATCTGTGGTGCTGCTGTTGTTACCGTCTGTGGAGCTGCTATTGTTACCGTCTGTGGTGCTGCTGTTGTTACCATCTGTGGTGCTGCTGTTGTTAACATCTGTGGAGCTGCTGTTGTTACCGTTTGTGGTGCTGCTGTTGTAAACATCTGTGGTGCTGCTGTTGTTACCATCTGTGATGCTGCTGTTGTTACCGTCTGTGGTGCTACTGTTATTACCATCTGTGGTGCTACTGCTGTTAACATCTGTGGTGCTGCTGTTGTTACCATCTGTGGTACTGCTGTTGTTACCGTCTGTGGTGCTGCTGTTGTTACCGTCTGTGGTGCTACTGTTGTTACCATCTGTGGTGCTGCTGTTGTTAACATCTGTGGTGCTGCTGTTGTTAACATCTGTGTTGTTGTTACCATCTGTGATGCTGCTGTTGTTACCGTCTGTGGTGCTACTGTTGTTACCGTCTGTGGTGCTGCTGTTGTTATCATCTGTGGTGCTGCTGTTGTTAACATCTGTGTTGTTGTTACCATCTGTGGTACTGCTGTTGTTACCGTCTGTGGTGCTGCTGTTGTTACCGTCTGTGGTGCTACTGTTGTTACCATCTGTGGTATCGTCGTGTTGCTGTGTTATCATGTGTTTGTGTTACTCTTGTGTTGAGTTGTTACATCTGTGGGCTGTATCATCTTGGTGCTGTGTTGTTATGTTGTGGTGTGCGTTGTTACCATCTGTGGTGCTGCTGTTTATCTGTGGTGTGCTGTTGTTATCTCTGTGGTGCTGCTGTTTATCTCTGTGTGCTTCTGTGTTATCATCTGTGGTGTCTGTTGTATCTCTGTGTGCTCTTTGTCACATCTGTGGTGTTGTTGTTACCATCTTGGCTGTGTATCATCTGTGTGCTGTGTTTTTATCTTCTGTAGTGCTACTGTTGTTATCACTGTGGTGCTGCTGTGTTATCGTCTTGGTGCTCGTTGTACATCTGTGGTGTTGTTGTTACATCTGTGGTGCTGCTGTTTCTTGTGGTGCTGCTGTTTTATCTCTGTGTGCTCTGTTGTATCACTGGGTGTGTTGTTACTCTGTGGTGCTGCGTTGTACTGTGGTGCTTGTTACTCTGTGGTGCTGCTGTTGTTATTGTGGTGCTGCTGTTGTTACATCTGTGGGCTCTGTTGTTACTGTGGTGTGTTTGTACATCGTGGTGTGCTGTGTTCTCTGTGAGCTGCTTGTTACGTCTGTGGTGCTCTGTTTCCATCTGTGGTGCTCGTGTTAACATCGTGGCTGCTGTTGTTACTTGTGGGTGTTACTGGGTGCTGTGTGTTACCTCGTGTGTCTGTTGTTCCGTCGTGTGCTACTGTTTTACCTCTGTGGTGCTATGTTACTCTGTGTGCTGCTGTTGTTACATCTGTGGTACTGCTGTTGTACGTTGTGGTGCTGCTGTGTTACCGTCTTGGGCTATGTTTCCACGTGTGTGCTGTGTTAACATCTGTGGTGTGCTGTTGTTACATCTGTGTTGTTGTTACCATCTGTGATGCTGCGTGTTACCGTCTGTGGTGCTACTGTTGTTACCGTCTGTGGTGTGTGTGTTACATCTGGTGTGTGTGTTAACTCTGTGTTGGTGCTGCTGTGGTTATCGTCTGTGGTGCTGCTGTTGTTATCATATGTGGTGTTGTTGTTGTTACCATCTGTGGTGTTGATGTTGTTACCATCTGTGGTGCTGCTGTTATCATCTGTGGTGCTGCTGTTGTTATCGTCTGTGGTGCTGCTGTTGTTACCATCTGTGGTGCTGCTGTTATCATCTGTGGTGCTGCTGTTGTTATCATCTGTGGTGCTGCTGTTTTTATCTTCTGTAGTGCTACTGTTGTTATCATCTGTGGTGCTGCTGTTGTTATCGTCTGTGGTGCTTCTGTTGTCACCATCTGTGGTGTTGTTGTTACCATCTGTGGTGCTGCTGTTATCATCTGTGGTGCTGCTGTTTTTATCTTCTGTAGTGCTACTGTTATCATCATCTGTGGTGCTGCTGTTGTTATCGTCTGTGGTGCTTCTGTTGTCACCATCTGTGGTGTTGTTGTTACCATCTGTGGTGCTGCTGTTATCATCTGTGGTGCTGCTGTTTTTATCTTCTGTAGTGCTACTGTTGTTATCATCTGTGGTGCTGCTGTTGTTATCGTCTGTGGTGCTGCAGTTGTAAACATCTGTGGTGCTACTGTTGTTATCATCTGTGGTGCTGCTGTTGTTATCGTTTGTGGTGCTGCTGTTGTTATCATCTGTGGTGCTTCTGTTGTTATCATCTGTGGTGTTGTTCTTGTTACCATCTGTGGTGCTGCTGTTGTTACCGTCTGTGGAGCTGCTATTGTTACCGTCTGTGGTGCTGCTGTTGTTACCATCTGTGGTGCTGCTGTTGTTAACATCTGTGGAGCTGCTGTTGTTACCGTTTGTGGTGCTGCTGTTGTAAACATCTGTGGTGCTGCTGTTGTTACCATCTGTGATGCTGCTGTTGTTACCGTCTGTGGTGCTACTGTTATTACCATCTGTGGTGCTACTGCTGTTAACATCTGTGGTGCTGCTGTTGTTACCATCTGTGGTACTGCTGTTGTTACCGTCTGTGGTGCTGCTGTTGTTACCGTCTGTGGTGCTACTGTTGTTACCATCTGTGGTGCTGCTGTTGTTAACATCTGTGGTGCTGCTGTTGTTAACATCTGTGTTGTTGTTACCATCTGTGATGCTGCTGTTGTTACCGTCTGTGGTGCTACTGTTGTTACCGTCTGTGGTGCTGCTGTTGTTATCATCTGTGGTGCTGCTGTTGTTAACATCTGTGTTGTTGTTACCATCTGTGGTACTGCTGTTGTTACCGTCTGTGGTGCTGCTGTTGTTACCGTCTGTGGTGCTACTGTTGTTACCATCTGTGGTGCTGCTGTGGTTATCGTCTGTGGTGCTGCTGTTGTTATCATATGTGGTGTTGTTGTTGTTACCATCTGTGGTGTTGATGTTGTTACCATCTGTGGTGCTGCTGTTATCATCTGTGGTGCTGCTGTTGTTATCGTCTGTGGTGCTGCTGTTGTTACCATCTGTGGTGCTGCTGTTATCATCTGTGGTGCTGCTGTTGTTATCATCTGTGGTGCTGCTGTTTTTATCTTCTGTAGTGCTACTGTTGTTATCATCTGTGGTGCTGCTGTTGTTATCGTCTGTGGTGCTTCTGTTGTCACCATCTGTGGTGTTGTTGTTACCATCTGTGGTGCTGCTGTTATCATCTGTGGTGCTGCTGTTTTTATCTTCTGTAGTGCTACTGTTGTTATCATCTGTGGTGCTGCTGTTGTTATCGTCTGTGGTGCTGCAGTTGTAAACATCTGTGGTGCTACTGTTGTTATCATCTGTGGTGCTGCTGTTGTTATCGTTTGTGGTGCTGCTGTTGTTATCATCTGTGGTGCTTCTGTTGTTATCATCTGTGGTGTTGTTCTTGTTACCATCTGTGGTGCTGCTGTTGTTACCGTCTGTGGAGCTGCTATTGTTACCGTCTGTGGTGCTGCTGTTGTTACCATCTGTGGTGCTGCTGTTGTTAACATCTGTGGAGCTGCTGTTGTTACCGTTTGTGGTGCTGCTGTTGTAAACATCTGTGGTGCTGCTGTTGTTACCATCTGTGATGCTGCTGTTGTTACCGTCTGTGGTGCTACTGTTATTACCATCTGTGGTGCTACTGCTGTTAACATCTGTGGTGCTGCTGTTGTTACCATCTGTGGTACTGCTGTTGTTACCGTCTGTGGTGCTGCTGTTGTTACCGTCTGTGGTGCTACTGTTGTTACCGTCTGTGGTGCTACTGTTGTTACCGTCTGTGGTGCTGCTGTTGTTACCATCTGTGGTGCTGCTGTTGTTAACATCTGTGTTGTTGTTACCATCTGTGGTACTGCTGTTGTTACCGTCTGTGGTGCTGCTGTTGTTACCGTCTGTGGTGCTACTGTTGTTACCATCTGTGGTGCTGCTGTTGTTAACATCTGTGGTGCTGCTGTTGTTAACATCTGTGTTGTTGTTACCATCTGTGATGCTGCTGTTGTTACCGTCTGTGGTGCTACTGTTGTTACCGTCTGTGGTGCTGCTGTTGTTACCATCTGTGGTGCTGCTGTTGTTAACATCTGTGTTGTTGTTACCATCTGTGATGCTGCTGTTGTTACCGTCTGTGGTGCTACTGTTGTTACCGTCTGTGGTGCTACTGTTGTTACCGTCTGTGGTGCTGCTGTTGTTACCATCTGTGGTGCTGTTGTTGTTAACATCTGTGTTGTTGTTACCATCTGTGATGCTGCTGTTGTTACCGTCTGTGGTGCTACTGTTGTTAACGTCTGTGGTGCTGCTGCTGTTACCGTCTGTGGTGCTACTGTTATTACCATCTGTGGTGCTACTGCTGTTAACATCTGTGGTGCTACTGTTGTTACCGTCTGTGGTGCTGCTGTTGTTACCGTCTGTGGTGGTACTGTTGTTAACATCTGTGGTGCTACTGTTGTTACCATCTGTGGTGCTGCCTGCTGTTGTTACCGTCTGTGGTGCTACTGTTGTTAACATCTGTGGTGCTGCTGTTGTTAACATCTGTGGTGCTGCTGTTGTTACCACCTGTGGTGCTGCTGTTGTTACCGTCTGTGGTGCAGCTGTTGTTACCGTCTGTGGTGCTACTGTTGTTACCATCTGTGGTGCTGCTGTTGTTACCATCTGTGGTGCAGCTGTTGTTACCGTCTGTGGTGGTACTGTTGTTAACATCTGTGGTGCTACTGTTGTTACCATCTGTGGCGCTGCCTGCTGTTGTTACCGTCTGTGGTGCTGCTGTTGTTAACATCTGTGGTGCTGTTGTTGTTACCATCTGTGGTGCAGCTGTTGTTACCGTCTGTGGTGCAGCTTTTCCTACTCTACCACCCACTGCTGTCGTCTGCAGCAAGGCTCCTTCGTGTGCAGCTGTATTTAGTACTGGTGCTCCCACCACCCCACCGTCGCTGTTACCTGTTTATCAAACCGGTTCCCTCACCGTGTGTGGTAATGCTGCAGCTTCTGATTTTATTATTGACTCTCATGATGATTTCTGCTGTGTTCTTGTTGTTGTTGTTGTTGTTGTTGTTGTCGTCAACTGGTGTGGCGCAGGTGTTTCTCTTATGTCTGTATTTGTCCATGTGTACATTAAGTGTGGCGGGGGGTGGGGCCTCCAACTCTTGCATTTTATTTCACTATGACGCGATTTTTTTTCTTGCCTGCCACCAGGCGCGTAGCGCTCACTGCTGGAAAATCAAGAATTTTGCACTGGAGTCGTATATGAGTCACGTGATGTCGAGTGGGAGGTGTGCGATGGAGTGAGCGTGTCTCTGTCCCTTGAACCGGCAGGCAACCCATGTGTATGTGAGGTAGGGAGGGGAAAAAAAAAAAAAAAAAGACAGCAACCTGGTCTAGGGATGGGAACTTGACACCCACTGTTGTGGTGGCTCACCACTGCGCCGCCCGCCACTAACCGCCCCGATAGCCGGGCGGTCGCGGGGTGGCGGTGGTGCCTGCCACCCACCCACCCACTACCTGTGTGGTCGTCGTGTTGCTCTTGCTACTATTACTGTCTGTGTTGTTGTTGTTGTTGTGGTTGTTGTTGTTGTTGTTTATGGTGGCAGTGCTATCTTACTGTCTGTACTGCCGCCGCGTTTGCTGTTGTCCTCTGTGGAAATACTGGTTTTACTTTCCTTATCTCTGAGCACACTGTCGCTGTTGTTGTGTGTCAGCTGTTCCTGCTGTTGTTGTTGTTGTTGTTGTCTGGGGTGCTGGTCCTGGTGATTGTGATGCTCATAGAGGCGACGGTGATGTAGCTGCAGCCTGCGGTACACCGTTCCTCAACCTCATCTCGTCTGCTTGCTACTGCTCGCTCTGGTTCGTGAAGGGCGGTCGTGGCGGTGCTGGTTCTGTCTTTGGCGTAGCGTCTCCAGTTCCTGGTGTCTTAAGATGTTCATGCTCCTCATGCTGTCCCCTTCTGCGTTGCTCCTTCTGGTATTTCTGGTCGCGTCTTGTTGTCTGTGGTTTTAACTGGTGTTGTTTCCTTCGGTGCTACTGCTCCCTTTTCGAAGCCGTACGTGACACGGCTGTGGCCTGCTGCTGCAGAGGTCGTCTGTGTGAGGTTGCTTGCGCCCGCCGCCCCTTCAGCTACTTCTGTCTCGTGCACGTACTTGTGGTGTTCCTCCCACTGCTCTCTCTACGCTGTGTTCTGGGAGGTTATCATTACTCTCTATGATGATGTTACGGTTACTTTCAACACCTTCCAGTCGTGCTGCAGCTGTAAACGGCGCTACTGATCTATTTTGCTGTTCCTGTCTACGGCACCTGGTCTCGCCTACCTGTTGCTGCCACCTCCTGCTGTTGTTCCTCCACGTTGTTGCCGCTGCCATCAACACGTTGATGGTAGTCCGACCGTTCGTTCTGGGAGGACTTTTCCCTCCCCCTTCTCCCCCTTGCCTACTGCTGTGTGTTGCTGGTACTGGTACACTGGTTGGTACTGTTGTAGCAGTCAAGAACCGCCTGTGCTGCTGCTGTATCAGTTGGTGCCGCTACTCGAGCCAGTGTGTGTGTATGTGTATGTGTGTGTGTGTGTGTGTGTGTGTGTGTGTGTGTGTGTGTGTGTGTGTGGGGCCACGTCGTCAGGGTTCAACATCCCCCCACACAGTGTTGTTATCATGCGCCGCGGACCGTCCTCTACAAGTGAGATCCCAGGGTGACAGACAGACAGCTCCCAGACACACTCCGACGCGCAGATTCCTGGCCCAGAAAGGTGAGGGACACCCAGACAACCAGGAGGAGGAGGAGGAGGAGGAGGAGCGCCGGGTCTGGCAGGGCCGGCGGAGGGCGCGCCATGGTGCTGCTGGTTATGGGGTTTGCAGAAGGCGCCGCCGCCGCCACACCCTCCTAGCAACAGCGCTGCCACTGCTACCACACTACCAACGAAAACAGAGAAAAGCCCGCGAGGGAGGCAGACAACGGTCTCCTGTGTCAACAACGTGACTGGCCAGTTGTCTTTGACCACTGGGACGCTATGGGCATAACACGCTTACTCTAGGACGCTATGAACATTATATACTTACTCTAGGACACTGTGGGCATTACACGCTTACTCTAGGACGCTATGAGCATTATATACTTACTCTAGGACACTGTGGGCATTACACGCTTACTCTAGGACACTGTGAACATTACACACTTACTCTAGGACACTGTGGGCATTACACGCTTACTCTAGGACGCTATGAACATTATATACTTACTCTAGGACACTGTGGGCATTACACGCTTACTCTAGGACGCTATGAGCATTATATACTTACTCTAGGACACTGTGGGCATTACATGCTTACTCTAGGACACTGTGAACATTATATACTTACTCTAGGACACTGTGGGCATTACACGCTTACTCTAGGACGCTATGAGCATTATATACTTACTCTAGGACACTGTGGGCATTACACACTTACTCTAGGACACTGTGAACATTACACACTTACTCTAGGACACGGTGAGCATTACACACTTACTCTAGGACACTGAGGGCATTATACACTTACTCTAGGACACTGTGGGCATTACATGCTTACTCTAGGACACTGTGAGCATTACACATTTACTCTAGGACACTGTGAGCATTACACACTTACTCTAGGACACTGAGGGCATTATAAACTTACTCTAGGACACTGAGGGCATTATAAACTTATTCTAGGACACTGAGGGCATTATACACTTACTCTAGGACACTGTGGGCATTACATGCTTACTCTAGGACACTGTGAGCATTACACATTTACTCTAGGACACTGTGAGCATTACACACTTACTCTAGGACACTGAGGGCATTATAAACTTACTCTAGGACACTGTGAACATTACACAATTACTCTAGGACACGGTGAGCATTACACACTTACTCTAGGACACTGAGGGCATTATACACTTACTCTAGGACACTGTGGGCATCACACGCTTACTCTAGGACACTATGAACATTACACTCTTACTCTAGGACACGGTGAGCATTACACACTTACTCTAGGACACTGAGGGCATTATACACTTACTCTAGGACACTGAGGGCATTATACACATACTCTAGGACACTGAGGGCATCATAAACTTCCTCTAGGATACTGAGGGCATTATACACTTACTCTAGGACACTGAAGGTTATAAACTTACTCTAGGATACTGTGAGCATTACACATTTACTCTAGGACACTGTGAGCATTACACACTTACTCTAGGACAATGAGGGCATCATAAACTTACTCTAGGACACTGAGGGCATTATACACTTACTCTAGGACATTGAGGACGTTATACACTTACTCTAGGACACTGTGGGCATTATACACTTACTCTAGGACACTGTGGGCATTACACGCTTACTCTAAGACACTGTGAGCATTACACATTTACTCTAGGACACTGTGAGCATTACAAACTTACTCTAGGACACTGAGGGCATTATAAACTTACTCTAGGACACTGAGGGCATTATACACTTACTCTAGGACACTGAGGGCATTATAAACTTACTCTAGGACACTGAGGGCATTATAAACTTACTCTAGGACACTGAGGGCATTACACACTTGCTCTAGGACACTGTAGTCATTACATACTTACTCTAGGACACTGTGGGCATTACATACTTACTCTAGGACACTGCGGGCATTACATACTTACTCTAGGAAACTGTGGGCATTACACACTTACTGTAGGACACTGTGGGCATTATACACTTACTCTAGGACACTGTGGGCATTACACATTTGCTCTAGGACACTGTGGGCATTGCACACTTACACTACGATGCTGAGTGCATTACATACATAATCTAGGATACTGTGGACATTACACACTTACCCAAGGATACTCCTGCCACAACATACCCTAGGAGGCGTCGCACACCGACTACAACAGTACTTTGCCGGAGGGACAACAGTACTCCAACGACACAGACATCGGGGGTAACAGCGAACCAATACGGGATCGACACTTTCACAGAGATGCAGAAATGTCACATATGAAACACTACATCTGTATAGCCAAAAGGACATGGGCGTGTAACGGGTCACTGGAATGGACACGCACACATGGTGTACACATGATGATCGCAGCCAAGGTGTACCCACGAACAAGTCAGGCATTACCAGGTGCAGTCACTACGCATTACTAGATATATAATAAAGCCAGATGTAGTCACCAGGCATTGCCAGATACATAAATAAGCCAAACATGGCCACCAGGCATTACCAGAATAAACAGATACGCCATCTGTGGTCACCAGCAACAGGCACACATAACGCGCGAAGTAAACACCATCAATATGTACCCCGCATGTAAGTTCATAACACAAACTGATACATAATCATGTGCAGCATTAAGACGTGTTCCTTTCGCCAACAGGAAGAACACGGGAAGCACCATGACGTGGCTGCTGTGCTGGGGACAGAGCTTAAATGAAATGAACTATCATGTGTCGAGCATCAAGTCATGTAACAAAAACGTGTACATCCCACACGGCGAACACAAAATCGCATATGCCACACACACACACACACACACAGCAAGAGGGTGGTCAAGCAGTCCAGGATTTGGCAACTGGTGGTTCTCTTTTTAAGAGATGGTGGCTCCACGAGTGTCGACAGTACCTCCCCATAGTACTGTACACATTAGAAATCACACCAACAATATATATCATCATTGTTATCTGCTACCCAGAGCGCCCTTTCTGAAGGGTCCTGGTGTTACCTACGACCCTTTTCCTAAGAGCTGCTGCAGGTCCGAGGCTACGCTACACTTAGTAGCAGGGGACATGCGGACTCAGTTGAAGCGAAACGTTCTTTCACGAGACTGTGCTCCTGTCTGGTCAAGTGATGAAGCAGCCTCGTCAAAGATGATGTAGACTAACATGTATACACAACCATGATGTGTGAATCAACTGATTGCACTCACCGTCAATATATGTTTAACTACGTCAGGAGATGCACACACTGCCGAAATGTACACACCTTCGAAACGATCGCAAGCCAATATGTACACATACGCATTACGAATGCATCACCAAAGCGTACATTCCATCAAGGTGGGTACAGACAGCATCACGGACACTCACACAGCCATCTTCAACCTACACGTAATATGCCTACGTCTATCCCGCAGTACCTAACCATCACGACAGAGAGACCTAAGTTGTATGCTGTCCTTCATATCGCCAGGCGTAGAGATGACCGAGGGACACAGGCCTACAGGCTGTAAAGTGTACAGGATCAACACAGGTGACTGTACAGTTGTTCTCACAAGTCATCTGCTTGACCCAAGGGCCCCGCCACACACAGGTGGCCCGACCTGCTGCACACGACGGCTGAGGTAGTCGTCCCTCTCTCCTTTGCGGCGTCAGACTGTCTGTTCTGCGTCAACATCCTCAACTTTGGTTCATCATGTCCAGCGCCCGTCAAGTGTACACCAAGGCAGGCTTACAGGTAGCCACATGTGCACGTCATGACGTGTACATGTGATCAGATGTACAGGTAGCCACACGTACACGTCATGGTATACATGTGACGAGATCCACAGGAAGTCACCTATACACGTCATAAATGTACAGGAAACCAGATGTACATGTAGCTACACGCACACGTCAGGACGTGTACAGATGACCAGATGTACAGGTGGCCATATGTACATGCCATGAACCGGACAAGTTCGTGTACATCTAACCAGATTTATAAGTGGCAACATGTACACTTCATCAAGTGTACAGTTGACCAGATATACAGGTGGCAACATGTACACTTCATCAAGTGTACAGTTGACCAGATATACAGGTGGCCGAATGTATACATGAATGTACGATTTATCAGGTGTACAGATCATCACATGTACACATCATCAGGTGTACGAATAACAAGATGTATAGGTCGTCACATGTGCACATCAGTAAGTGTACAAGTACCAGGTGTACAAGGCGTCACATGTACACAGCATTATGTATAAGAATAACCAGACGTACAGGTCGTTGCATGTACACATCATCATGTATACGAATGACCAGATGTACAGGTCGTTCCATGTACACATCATCATGTATACGAATATCAGATGTACAGGTCGTTACATGTACACATCATCATGTATACGAATATCAGATGTACAGGTCGTTACATGTACACATCATCATGTATACGAATGACCAGATGTACAGGTCGTTACATGTACGCATCATCATGTATACGAATATCAGATGTACAGGTCGTTCCATGTACACATCATCATGTATACGAATATCAGATGTACAGGTCGTTCCATGTACACATCATCATGTATACGAATATCAGACGTACAGGTCGTTCCATGTACACATCATCATGTATACGAATATCAGACGTACAGGTCGTTGCATGTACACATCATTAAGAGTACAGGTCGTCCAAGGCATAACTCGGCGGGAGAACAGGTTCCCAGTAGTACACACTGTCTGATCTTCGTCACTCGACGCGTCTGACTAGGTATGTGAGCTGCTGATGCTGTAGCTGGCCTCTGTGTGTGTGTGTGTGTGCGTGTGTGTGTGTGTGTGTGATACAACCATTTATAGAAAACGGTTCTTTCCCCAGCTCCCAGGGAAATACCAGCATACATGAAAGCAGGGACAGTGAAGGGAAAATCATGGGGAGACCATAAACCACTGTATAGGTAGTAAAACCCACGTCCTACCGAAGGGAATTTATCATAACATGAAACCCGTGGAACACAAGACCTTTCTTTTTTTTTTTTTTTTTTTTTTTTTTTTTTTACACGTCTTAATTACGTCTGGATGGTTGGGTGGTTACTTGGGCTTTAGGCCTATCACCTGCCAGGGTCATTATGGCCGTCAACGTCAAGCGAGCTTCTAAACCCAACAAAAAAAAATAAATAAAAAAAAAATTAATTCCCTTTCTCTAAGGTATTAAGGATCATTCTAAGGCCACATACAACGCTGTGTATGGCCCTCCGTACCTGAAGCGATGGTGTATGGTGGGTGTTCGAGGGGAAGTGTGACGGGTTATCCAGACGGTCTCTTTTTCCAGACGGGAGTTTGTGTGAGTCATCACGTTATGAAATAACGGCCTAACCTCTGTGTACAACGTCTATACCCAGCTGTGGTAACGCAACGTGGCAAGAGCTCCTGGAGAAGCGGTACTGGAGTTATAACAACAATAATAATAATAATAACAATAATAATAATAATAATTTGACCACTGTATCAATAAGCTTCAATGTCTAAGCTACATTTTTCCAATTTCACTATTTTCTTGTCAAAGCACCATGTATGAAAACTACCACTCCAGTAACACAACTATAAACACTTACTTCCCCTTTAAAAAAGTTCTGGGGAAGTCTGTCTCGATACACTGCGGGACACTCTACCACCTGGCGAGGTTTGTGTTGCAAAGGTTCTTGATTCACAAACGTAGTAGCATCACTGGTGGGCCAAGGTAGTTCCGTTGGCGAAGAGGTCAAATTGCTGAGAACTACTATTGACGTTTGTGTAAATAAATTATACATTTCCTTTTTCCATAGCCAGAGGTTGAACCATTATGTGACATCCATTTTTTTCATTTCATTTCAAGCTAGAAGTTTCAGTTTTCTAAATTGTTTCTTACATTTTTCATATGTATATATATGTATGTGTGTGTGTGTGTGTGTGTATATGTGCGTGTGTATGTGTGTGTGTGTGTATATATATATATATATATATATATATATATATATATATATATATATATATATATATATATATATATATATATATATATATATATTATCCCTGGGGATAGGGGTGAAAGAATACTTCCCACGCATTCCTCGCGTGTCGTAGAAAGCGACTAGAGGGGACGGGAGCGGGGGGCCAGAAATCCTCCTCTCCTTGTATTTTTTTTCAACTTTCTAAAATGGGAAACAGAAGAAGGAGTCACGCGAGGAGTGCTCATCCTCCTCGAAGGCTCAGATTGGGGTGCCTAAATGTGTGTGGATGTAACCAAGATGTGAAAAAAGGAGAGATAGGTAGTATGTTTGAGGAAAGGAACCTGGATGTTTTGGCTCTGAGTGAAACGAAACTCAAGGGTAAAGGGGAAGAGTGGTTTGGGAATGTCTGGGGAGTAAAGTCAGGGGTTAGTGAGAAGACAAGAGCAAGGGAAGGAGTAGCAATACTCCTGAAACAGGAGTTGTGGGAGTATGTGATAGAATGTAAGAAAGTAAATTCTCGATTAATATCGGTAAAACTGAAAGTTGATGGAGAGAGATGGGTGATTATTGGTGCATATGCACCTGGGCATGAGAAGAAAGATCATGAGAGGCAAGTGTTTTGGGAGCAGCTGAATGAGTGTGTTAGTGGTTTTGATGCACGAGACCGGGTTATAGTGATGGGTGATTTGAATGCAAAGGTGAGTAATGTGGCAGTTGAGGGAATAATTGGTATACATGGGGTGTTCAGTGTTGTAAATGGAAATGGTGAAGAGCTTGTAGATTTATGTGCTGAAAAAGGACTGATGATTGGGAATACCTGGTTTAAAAAGCGAGATATACATAAGTATACGTATGTAAGTAGGAGAGATGGCCAGAGAGCGTTATTGGATTACTTGTTAATTGACAGGCGCGCGAAAGAGAGACTTTTGGATGTTAATGTGCTAAGAGGTACAACTGGAGGGATGTCTGATCATTATCTTGTGGAGGCTAAGGTGAAGATTTGTATGGGTTTTCAGAAAAGAAGAGTGAATGTTGGGGTGAAGAGGGTGGTGAGAGTAAGTGAGCTTGGGAAGGAGACTTGTGTGAGGAAGTACCAGGAGAGACTGAGTACAGAATGGAAAAAGGTGAGAACAATGGAAGTAAGGGGAGTGGGGGAGGAATGGGATGTATTTAGGGAATCAGTGATGGATTGCGCAAAAGATGCTTGTGGCATGAGAAGAGTGGGAGGTGGGTTGTTTAGAAAGGGTAGTGAGTGGTGGGATGAAGAAGTAAGAGTATTAATGAAAGAGAAAAGAGAGGCATTTGGACGATTTTTGCAGGGAAAAAATGCAATTGAGTGGGAGATGTATAAAAGAAAGAGACAGGAGGTCAAGAGAAAGGTGCAAGAGGTGAAAAAAAGGGCAAATGAGAGTTGGGGTGAGAGAGTATCATTAAATTTTAGGGAGAATAAAAAGATGTTCTGGAAGGAGGTAAATAAAGTGCGTAAGACAAGGGAGCAAATGGGAACTTCAGTGAAGGGCGCAAATGGGGAGGTGATAACAAGTAGTGGTGATGTGAGAAGGAGATGGAGTGAGTATTTTGAAGGTTTGTTGAATGTGTTTAATGATAGAGTGGCAGATATAGGGTGTTTTGGTCGAGGTGGTGTGCAAAGTGAGAGGGTTAGGGAAGATGATTTGGTAAACAGAGAAGAGGTAGTAAAAGCTTTGCGGAAGATGAAAGCCGGCAAGGCAGCAGGTTTGGATGGTATTGCAGTGGAATTTATTAAAAAAGGGGGTGACTGTATTGTTGACTGGTTGGTAAGGTTATTTAATGTATGTATGACTCATGGTGAGGTGCCTGAGGATTGGCGGAATGCGTGCATAGTGCCATTGTACAAAGGCAAAGGGGATAAGAGTGAGTGCTCAAATTACAGAGGTATAAGTTTGTTAAGTATTCCTGGTAAATTATATGGGAGGGTATTGATTGAGAGGGTGAAGGCATGTACAGAGCATCAGACTGGGGAAGAGCAGTGTGGTTTCAGAAGTGGTAGAGGATGTGTGGATCAGGTGTTTGCTTTGAAGAATGTATGTGAGAAATACTTAGAAAAGCAAATGGATTTGTATGTAGCATTTATGGATCTGGAGAAGGCATATGATAGAGTTGATAGAGATGCTCTGTTGAAGGTATTAAGAATATATGGTGTGGGAGGCAAGTTGTTAGAAGCAGTGAAAAGTTTTTATCGAGGATGTAAGGCATGTGTAAGTGTAGGAAGAGAGGAAAGTGATTGGTTCTCAGTGAATGTAGGTTTGCGGTAGGGGTGTGTGATGCCTCCATGGTTGTTTAATTTGTTTATGGATGGGGTTGTTAGGGAGGTGAATGCAAGAGTTTTGGAAAGAGGGGCAAGTATGAAGTCTGTTGGGGATGAGAGAGCTTGGGAAGTGAGTCAGTTGTTGTTCGCTGATGATACAGCGCTGGTGGCTGATTCATGTGAGAAACTGCAAAAGCTGGTGACTGAGTTTGGTAAAGTGTGTGAAAGAAGAAAGTTAAGAGTAAATGTGAATAAGAGCAAGGTTATTAGGTACAGTAGGGTAGAGGGTCAAGTCAATTGGGAGGCGAGTTTGAATGGAGAAAAACTGGAGGAAGTGAAGTGTTTTAGATATCTAGGAGTGGATCTGGCAGCGGATGGAACCATGGAAGCGGAAGTGGATCATAGGGTGGGGGAGGGGGCGAAAATTCTGGGAGCCTTGAAGAATGTGTGGAAGTCGAGAACATTATCTCGGAGAGCAAAAATGGGTATGTTTGAAGGAATAGTGGTTCCAACAATGTTGTATGGTTGCGAGACGTGGGCTATGGATAGAGTTGTGCGCAGGAGGATGGATGTGCTGGAAATGAGATGTTTGAGGACAATATGTGGTGTGAGGTGGTTTGATCGAGTAAGTAACGTAAGGATAAGAGAGATGTGTGGAAATAAAAAGAGCGTGGTTGAGAGAGCAGAAGAGGGTGTTTTGAAATGGTTCGGGCACATGGAGAGAATGAGTGAGGAAAGATTGACCAAGAGAATATATGTGTCGGAGGTGGAGGGAACGAGGAGAAGAGGGAGACCAAATTGGAGGTGGAAAGATGGAGTGAAAAAGATTTTGTGTGATCGGGGCCTGAACATGCAGGAGGGTGAAAGGAGGGCAAGGAATAGAGTGAATTGGAGCGATGTGGTATACCGGGGTTGACGTGCTGTCAGTGGATTGAATCAAGGCATGTGAAGCGTCTGGGGTAAACCATGGAAAGCTGTGTAGGTATGTATATTTGCGTGTGTGGACGTATGTATATACATGTGTATGGGGGTGGGTTGGGCCATTTCTTTCGTCTGTTTCCTTGCGCTACCTCGCAAACGCGGGAGACAGCTACAAAGCAAAAAAAAGAAAAAAAAAAAAAATAATAATAATAATAATAATAATAATAATAATAATAATAATGATAATAATAATAATAATAATAATAATAATAATAATAATAATTATAATAATAATAATTAGAGGAAGAAGAAGAAGAAGAAGAAGAAGAAGAAGAAGAAGAAGAAGAATCAAGTAGTGTTATTATGTGTAAGTTGAAACAACTTCATCAAACATCTTAGTTAACTAAATGCTTTCAAGTCTCACATCATCATCATCTGAGAGAAATGTCCATCGGAAAAGAAAGTTTATGCAATTTCAATCTCCCATGTGAACTGTGACAACGAAATATCTACTGAAAATAAGAGATCAATAAATGAAAATTCATTTGGTTTCTTTTTTATCATTATTAGTCTGTGTCTCTTAACGATAATCGATACGTTAAAATTCCGTTGTGACAGTGTGTCGTGTGTCAACTTTGTTGTTACAACCGTAATAAGATGAACAAACAAAAATACGCTGTTGCAGTCATACATATAATATCTTTACATTCAAAGACATAACTGAAAGACAAAGGTTGAGCGCCACATACATACACACACATACGACGCAAGCAGTTTAGCGGTTAGCGCTACCGACCATAATGTATACATGGACCGCCCAGGATGTAACCGGCACAGGACTGAATCCTGGATGCGGCGGCCGGCCCTCAGTCAAGGCAGCTGTTCATCATCACCAGGGGCGGGTTGCTAATATGGGTACCTGGCACAGGCTCGTGTGTGTGTGTGTGTGTGTGCATTCACTCGTAGGAGTAAACACCTAGTTCACAAAAAGATCAAGAGACAGGGCGAAACATGTGTGATAGTCTCTCCCTGTAACACACTAATAGTAATCACACACACACACACATACACACACACACACACACACACACACATACATACATACAGAGAGAGAGAGAGAGAGAGAGAGAGAGAGAGAGAGAGAGAGAGAGAGAGAGAGAGAGAGAGAGAGAGAGAGAGAGATAATGTAACTCTCAAAGATCACAGAATTATTCCCAGATCACTCATCTGTGTCACAAAAACACGCAGGTTCCATAATGAATATCACCAGAACATATATACAGGCCTTATGGCGGTAGAACCACAAGTGAAGTATAACTATAGTACAGTTTCTGGTCAGACACTACACTACCAGACGTCCACTCACGACACGGTCACTGTATATATATATATATATATATATATATATATATATATATATATTTCTTTTTCATACTATTCGCCATTTCCCGCGTTAGCAAGGTAGCGTTAAGAACAGAGGACTGGGCCTTTGAGGGAATATCCTCACCTGGCCCCCTTCTCTGTTCCTTCTTTTGGAAAATACAAGAAAAAAAACAAAAGGGAAGGATTTCCAGCCCCCCGCTCCCTCCCCTTTAAGTCGCCTTCTACGACTAGAAGGGAATACGTGGGAAGTATTCTTTCTCCCATATCCCCAGGGATATGGGAGAAATGAGTGAGGAAAGATTGACCAAGAGGATATATGTGTCGGAGGTGGAGGGAACGAGGAGAAGTGGGAGACCAAATTGGAGGTGCAAAGATGGAGTGAAAAAGGTTTTGAGTGATCGGGGCCTGAACATGCAGGAGGGTGAAAGGCGGGCAAGGAATAGAGTGAATTGGATCGATGTGGTATACCGGGGTCGACGTGCTGTCAATGGATTAAATCATGGCATGTGAAGCGTCTGGGGCAAACCATGGAGAGT